>NW_017670772.1:61136-99504 GCF_001879085.1 Nicotiana attenuata | reverse complement strand
AAAGAAAGAAATGCTGAAACAAGGAATTTCAAATCAGGCGAGCAACTTAAAAACAGATGAACTACACAAGCAGTTTCAGAAACTCGAATAGACCCCAAAGAAATTAGGGTTTTGAAACCAATCGAGTTTAAAGATGATGAGCAAACAGATTACACAAATACTTAGAGACTCGACTGAACCCAAAAGAAATTAGGGTTTTCAACACCAATCGAGTCTAGAGATGATAACAAGTAAATCAAACAAACAAATAGTCTTAGGAAGCCGAATAAACCCAAAAATTAGGGTTTTCAACACCAATCGAGTCTAGAGATGATAAGCAAGTAAATCAAACAAATACTAACAAATGGACTTAGAAACCTCAGAAGAAATTAGGGTTTTTATCATGCAAACTCAGAGAGGAGAACAATACGAGCAAATATAGCAAAACATGTCAGAAATCAGAGAAAGTCTTGAAATAACTTAACAAGAAAACCCTAATCGGAAAACATAAAGAGTTTTTGGAAGCAGAGTTTTAAAAGAAACTCCTAGAAAAATGCTTAGAAGTTCAAAGCAAACATAGATCTGAAGCAGATCTGAAAGAAATCGAAAGAACCTTAGAGATTAGGGTTTCAGAAGAACCCCAAGTGACGAGAAAGGCCTTGAAAGCCATTGATCTAAGAAGGAGAGTCAAAGGTCTGACTCGAATGGCCATGGTGGCCGAAGAAAGATCAGAGACGACCGGAGAACAGTCATCGAGCAAAGTCTGGAACAAGCCCCTTCATGATCTGGTCATGAGACCACAGAAACGAACACGTAGAAGCCATGGGAGGCTGATACAGGTCCCCGATGACCTTGGAAGGCCATGGATTAGGGTGGATTAGGGTGGCGGCGGCTAGGGTTTGAGGGTGGTGTAGAGAGGATTTAAGAGAGGAGGGGAATTCAGAGGCGGCGTGTTATGAGGAATGATAGGGTTTATGGGGTCGTTTGGGATTAATTAAGGTAAGGGGGTCTGATGGCCGTTGATCATTTTGATCAATAGCCTGGATTGGACGGGTAAGTGGGGCGGTTTAATAGAATAGGGTTTGGGTCGGTTCAGATTGCAATTGAGTCGCAGTAATTGGGCTTCAAATTGGGTTCAATTGGGGTTCAAAATCAGGCTATAATTGAAATAATATGGGGCTAACATTTAAATAGCCAATTTTTCCTATTTGATTTATAGAAAAATAAAAAAATAACTTCTGTAAATAAATTAAAGGTACTAACATAATTTATAACACATGATTAATTATTTAAAAATACCAGACCTAATTTTGTGAACATAAAGGCAATTAAATCTTAAAAGAGGCTAATATTGCAATTATATGCAATTTACCTTTAAAAATACTAAATAAACTTGTAAAAAATATGCAAAAATTACCTTGGCTATATTTGGTATAGATATAAACGTGCAATAAAGGAATCACCAAAAAATGACAATTTTGGAAACAATTACTGAATTTTATGGATAAAAATAAGAGAATGAATAGATTTAAAAATCTTTTAAAATTAAGGAAAAGTAATGAAGCACCTGCATATATGCATATGTGCATATATATATCATTTTGAAGCTATTTTTCATATTGAAAATATATAGAAAAAATTTGGGTGTCAACAGCTGCCGCTCTTTACCCGGGAATTATGAAAGAGTTTTCGGGTAAAGATATGATGGCCAATTTTGACCGAGCGAAATGGTTTTGGAGAGAGGTTCAGGCCGCACCCTGGCTTCTGAGCTGCCTACATATCCCTGGTTTTACAGGAATCAGGCCATATGTAGTTCAGGATCCGTCGATAGAGTATGCCGAGGGGTATTTTCCAAGAAAGAATGCAATATTTTAGGCGGGTCAAGTGTGAGCGGACGGTTTACGGGAATGGTTAGGTTTGATATGGCTGCGGGCACTGGAGCGGGATCCTGCCGGGACGGCTGTTGCATGCCGGTTTTACCTGCAAATAGAAACAATACAAGCGTATATCGTGCATAAATTTAAACATGATGCAAGTTCCCGCTGGACGATGAATGCTGTCTTTGGACGGTTAGGATGACGTCCTTTGACCATGACGTCCTGGGCCATGAGGCGTGTAATAAAGGATTCGCAGGCTATGAAATGATGCTCTCGGGGTATGAAAATGATGCCTCCGAACCATGATGCCTTTGAATAATGATATACAAAAGATTGAAAGGGATCCTCAGGCTATGACATGGCGTTCTCGGGCCATGAGGATGGTGCCTCCGAACGATGATGCCTTTGGATAATTTGGCGATCTTTCAGCCCAGAGATGCAGTATGTGGCGATCTTTCAGCCCATGAAATGCGGTATGAGGCGATCTTTCAGCCCATGAAATGTAGTATGAGGCGATCTTTCAGCCATGCAATGCAGTATGTGGCGATCATTCAGCCCATGAAATGCGGTATGAGGCGATCTTTCAACCCATGCAGATGTAGTATGAGGCGATCTTTCAGCCCATGAAATGTAGTATGAGGCGATCTTTCAGCCATGCAGATGCAGATGGAGACAGCGTTAGTCTCGAAAGGCAGAATGGTAGCCTTCTGAAAATGGAAGGCAGAATAGTAGCCTTATGCACTGCAGATGCAGATGGAGGTAGAGCTTAACCTCGGAAGGCAGAATGGTAGCCTTATGCAATGCAGAAATGCAGATAGAGACAGCGTTTAGTCTCGGAAGGCAGTATGGTAGCCTTACGCAGATGGAAGGCAGAATAGTAGCCTTATGCAATGCAGATGCAGATGGAGGTAGAGCTTAACCTCGGAAGGCAGAATGGTAGCCTTATGCAATGCAGAAATGCAGATGGAGACAGCATTTAGTTTTGGAAGGCAGAATGGTAGCCTTATGCAAGAAATAAAATAGCAAATGACAGTAGAGTTTTCTTAGCTGATAGCAGATTGTGGCGTGGTGATTACTGGGAGCGTTACAACATACGAAACATTGCGGGTGTGTGCTGACAGCAAATATTGGTAAGTGTAATGGTTCGGAGAATCGTGTTCTTGGACAAGACTTGCCCTGTGAGTGTATAGTATGCTTAATGATCTCATAATCCTAGTGCCTGCATCCAAAAAAAATCGTGAGTTTTTTAAAGGGGAGGGTTAATTCGTATCCCCCGCTAGTTTTGCCTGACCTGTGGCTTCGATCTGGTGATATTGTATGTATCACTGGGGTGGCGTTGCTAAACAAAGCAGTTTCGATAATAAACATGCATGATTTTGTAAAAGTATAACATAAATGTATAATAAAAATAGTTTTTAGATAAACCGACGACTGTGACGTGGTTTGGGACATTGCGACCTTTCTTGCTACGGAATTTTGAGGGTCCTCCTCAAAATTCTGCCCCAGTTTGATGGGTTGGTGATTCTGACTGCTGTTTGCGACGATCGGCTGAAATTGCTTCGAAATTTTGAGGGTCCTCCTCAAAATTCTGCCCCAGTTTTCAATTGCGGGGGGAAATGAAATTTTTATTGAATTGTGACCGAACCCATAGGGCTGCCTACGTATCCCCTCTTAAACGGGAATCAGGTCAGGCGTAGTTCAATTACATCGTGCAGGGAAAACATAAAGATCACATATAGTAGCGCTTGACTGCATCTGAATTTATCGGCTTTGGCCAAACTTCTCCGTCCATTTCTGCAAATATGAGGGCTCTTCCTGTCAGAACCCGGTGAACCATGTACGGACCTTGCAAATTAGGAGAGAACTTCCCTTTGGCTTCTTCTTGATGTGGAAAATTTTTCTTTAACACCAGTTGTCCCGGTGTGAACTGTCTTGGTTTGACCCTTTTGTTGAAGGCTCTGGACATTCTGTTCTGATAGAGATGACCATGGCAAACTGCGTTCATCCTTTTTCCGTCTATGAGAGCTAGTTGTTCAGAACGACTTTTAACCCATTCTGCGTCGTCGAGCTCAGCTTCCTGTATGATCCTCAAGGAAGGAATTTCTACTTCGGCGAGAATGACGGCTTCTGTACCATAAACCAGCATATAAAGGGTTGCCCCGATTGATTGCGGACTGCAGTGCGATACCCCAATAGAGCAAATGCTAACTTCTCGTGCCAATGTTTATGCTTTTATATCATTTTCCTCATTATTTTCTTGATATTCTTGTTGGCGGCTTCCACAGCTCCATTCATTTGAAGCCTGTAGGCTGTGGAATTCTTGTTGCTAATTCTGAAGGTTTCGCACATGCTTTTCATTAGGTCACTGTTGAGATTGGAGCCATTATCAGTGATGATTGACTCTGGGATACCGAATCGACAAATAATACGGTCGCGGACGAAGTCTGCCACGACTTTCTTAGTTATTGCTCTGTAAGATGCTGCTTCGACCCACTTGGTGAAATAATTGATGGCTACTAGGATAAACCTGTGTCGTTTGAAGCAGTGGGCTCAATTGGACCAATAACATCCATTCTCCAAGCGGCGAACGACCAAGGTGAGCTTGTTGCATTAAGTTCATTTGGAGGCACTTTTATCATATCAGCATGGATCTGACAGCGATGGCATTTCCGAACGTACTGGATGCAATCTGTCTCCATAGTCATCCAAAAGTAACCAGTCCGAAGTATCTTCCTTGCTAAAACAAAACCATTCATATGTGGACCGCAGGTCCCAGCATGAATTTCCTCTAGTATCTTGGATGCTTCTTTTGCGTCGACACACCTTAATAATCCCAAGTCCGGAGTCCTCCTATATAGGATTCCTCCGCTGTGAAAGAAATTGTTAGACAACCTCCGAAGTGTGCGCTTCTGGGTATGATTGGCAAGCTCCGGGTATTCTTCTTTCGCCAAATATTCCTTGATATCATGGAACCAAGGTTTTTCGTCTGCTTCCTCTTCAAGATGGGCCCAGTAAGCTGGCTGATTATGAATTTTCACTGGTATGGGATCGATGAAATTCTTATTGGGATGCTGTGTCATGGATGACAGGGTAGCCAATGCATCGGCGAATTCATTCTGGATCCTGGGAACATGTCGGAATTCTGTCTTTGTGAACCTCTTTCTCAATTCCTGTACCTGATGCAGATATGGGAGTAACTTGGAGTCCTTGGTTGCCAATTCTTCTCGTACCTGATATATGAGTAAGTCTGAATCTCCGATCACTAACAGTTCTTGGATGCTCATGTCAATGGCCATTTTGAGCCCTAAGATGCAAGCTTCGTATTCCGCCATATTGTTGGTGCAGGAAAACCGGAGCTTGGCGGACACTGGATAATGCTGGCCGGTTTCTGATACCAAGACTGCTCCTATGCCAACTCCTTTGAAGTTTGCTGCTCCATCGAAAAACATTCTCCAACCATCATAGGACTCTACAATATCTTCTCCTACGAACGATACTTCTTCATCAGGAAAATACATTTTTTCAGAGGTTCGTATTCTCCATCCACGTGATTCTCAGCGAGGTGATCTGCCAGGGCCTGTCCCTTGACAACTTTCTGAGTTACGTAGACAATGTCGAACTCACTCAACAGGATTTGCCACTTGGCTAGCTTGCCAGTGGGCATGGGCTTCTGAAAGATGTACTTTAAAGGATCCATCCTTGATATGAGATATGTAGCATAGGCACAGAAGTAATGCCTTAGCTTCTGAGCGACCCAAGTCAAAGCACAACAGGTGCGCTCCAAAAGAGAATATCGAGCCTCATACGGAGTGAACTTCTTGCTGAGATAATAGATGGCCTCTTCCTTTCTTCCTTTTTCATCATGTTGTCCCAGAACACAACCGAAAGCTCCGTCCAATACCGCAAGGTAGAGTAATAGGGGTCTACCTAGCTCAGGCGGGACCAAGACTGGTGGTGTTGACAAGTACTCCTTGATTCTGTCGAAGGCCTTTTGACAGTCATCGGTCCATTTGGTAGCGGCGTTCTTCTTCAACATCTTGTTCTTTGGCGGTGGGAGTTCACAGGTAACCATGGACTGTGCTATGAACCGGCTGATATAGTTAAGTCTTCCCAAGAAACTCATCACGTCCTTCTTGTTCTTTGGCGGTGGGAGTTCTTGAATGGCTTTGACCTTTGATGGATCCAGTTCTATTCCTCGGCGGCTCACGATAAACCCAAGCAACTTCCCATCAGGAACCCCAAATGCACACTTTGCGGGATTTAGTTTCAGGTTGTACCTCCGTAATCTGTTGAAAAACTTCCTCAGATCTTTTATGTGGTCAGCGGCCTTCTTGGATTTGATGATAACGTCATCCACATATACCTCTATCTCTGTGTGTATCATGTCATGGAAAATGGTAGTCATGGCCCTCATGTAGGTGGCCCCTGCATTCTTTTGGCCGAATGGCATCATCTTGTAACAATACATTCCCCACGGCATAATGAAAGCCATTTTCTCAGCATCTTCTTCATCCATCCAAATCTGATGGTAACCGGCGAAACAATCTACAAATGATTGCAACTCATGCTTGGCGTAATTGTCGATCAAGATGTGTATGTTTGGCAAAGGGAAGTCGTCTTTCGGACTGGCCCGGTTGAGATCCCGGTAATCGACACAGACTCTGACCTTTCCGTCCTTCTTTGGTATTGGAACGATGTTGGCTAACCATGTCGGGTATTCCACTACCCTAAGGACCTTAGCTTTGACTTGCTTGGTGACTTCTTCCTTGAATCTCAAACTCATATCTGGCTTGAACCCTCTGAGCTTCTGTTTTACCGGCGGACATGTCGGATCAGTCGGTAGTTTGTGAGCCACATTAGACGTACTTAGACCGGTCATGTTGTCATATGACCGGGCGAATATGTCCTCATATTCCCTTAGAAATTCTGTGTATTCCTTCTTTTCTGATGGCGATAAGTGAGCACTGATTTGTGTTTCCTTGACATTTTCTGCATCTCCCAGGTTAACAACTTCTGTCTCGTCCAGGTTGGACTTAGGTTTGTTCTCAAAGTTCTCTACTTCTCTGACAATTTCCTCTGGTATGTCATCTTCTTCTGACTCAATGTTCGTTTGTTGCGTTGTCTCATTGCATGTCACAGTCATTGGTTCATCAAGATAAGTAATAGTAATGATGTATAAGTAAGGTAATGGGAGAAAAATAATAATGAGTGTTGATTCATAAAAAAAGTCAAAAATGCTTTGATAATTTCCATAACTGTTTTGAACATTGAAGATCTTATTGCGGGTATTAAAATGCGAAAAGAAAAATCATCTAGTAAATAAAAATAGTGCATGATGCTTGTTTTAGCCTTGCTACCCCGAGGCTCGCCGAGCTCTGGTTGTCCTGATAGTCCAGTTATTGAGGCGTGCTCCTCTGCTTACGGCCTGTATGGAAGGGCCATTCTCCCCCTCCTCCTCAAGGATAACACAGCAATCCATATCATCGTCTTCTAAAAACAAGTTTTTCACCGCGGCGACCGCCTATTCTTCGTCTGTCCCATAGACGACGTCAGCCTGTTGGAAAGTCTGTCCTAATTTCGGTATCAGCTGCTCCAGTGGGTAGTAAGGACCACGCCATGGTGGCAACCAGTTGTTGAACTCTTCCCAAGTGTATTCATATCCCAAGCCGAAAGTGGTGCCATGCTTCTTGAGTGTTATGGGTTTAGCTATTCCTTGGAGGTTTTTGCCGAGTCCTTTGCCAGGCTCGTACCCACTCCAATTCAATATACTTTTGATCTTGTTATCCCACCACTTGTCTTTATCGACAGCATTGACCCGCTCGATATGGTGGTATGTCTCTCCGCCTAGCTTTCTCCGATAGGTGGAATGGTCTGACGACTGTATATGGGGTTGCTACCGTCGCCGTGAATGATCACCTCCTAGTGATTCCATTCGAATTTTACCGCCTGGTGTAGTTTTGAAGCCACGGCCCCCGCAGAATGAATCCAAGGGCGCCCTAACAGCAGGTTGTAGGATGCTGGCACATCTATCACTTGAAAGTCAACCTCGAACCAAGTTGGTCCCATTTGCAGACACAAGCTAATCTCACCGATGGTGGACCTCTAAGACACATCAAAAGCTTTTACGTTGATTGGTCCTTCTTTTATCTCGTACAGTCCTTTACCCATCTTCTTGAGTGTTATCAATGGACATATATTAAGGCTGGAACCCCCATCGATCAGGATCCCGGTGATGAAATAGTCCTCGCATTGCACAGTGATATGCAGGGTTGTGTTGTGACCCAGCCCTTCAGGTGGCAGCTCGTCCTTATGGAAGGTGATTTTGTGGCTCTCTAATACCTGTCCCACCATATTGGCCATTTCCCCGCCAGTGATGTTGCTTGGCACGTAGGCTTCACTTAGTACCTTTAGCAGAGCATTTTTGTGTGCCTTGGAATTCTGCAATAGCGAGAGGATGGATATCTGCGCTGCTGTCTTATTCAGCTGGTCGACGACCAAGTACTCTTTGGCCTGTATTTTTCTCCAAATTTCGTTCGGACCTGTCTCAATGATGGGTGGCCGGTTGGAGGCCTGCTTGCTGGACTCAGCTAGGTACTCAGGGGTATAAACTCTCCCCGTTCTTGTCATTCCTTGTGCCGCAACAGTCTCTTCGAACCTGACCTTGCCTTTCCTCCTAACCTCGACTGTGTAATCCCAGGGTATGGCTTTTGTGTGGAATTACGGCGTGACAGACATCGCCACTGGGATTGGTGCGGCCACCTTTACTTCGAATGGTACATGTTCTTTGGGTGGCAAAATTGCAACTTCAAATGGTGCTGGTGCTGGTGCTTTTGCTGATGGCGCTGCTTCGAACTCAAGAGGGATAGACACACACCTCAGTGACCTCAGATGGTTGGATCTGGACCATGATGGGGTTGAGGGTAACTTCTGGCTTCTTTGGATCATCGCCCTCCGTGATCAACCCGATGGATCCCTCGGGATCCTAATCATCCTCTACTTCAATCATGTGAATACTCCCGCCCTTATGGTCCGGAAGAGGGTTGTTACGGACATTTGGGGTGGGTTCCTTATTGTCGATCAGAGACTAGATCTTGTCTTTCAAGGAACGACATTCGTCGATGGTGTGTCCCTTCATGCTGGAGTGGTATGCACAGGATTTGTTTGGGTTAACCCGCTGAGAAGGATTCTCAAGGGTTGTAGCAGGGATGAGGGTGACATAACCGGCGGCTTTGAGTCTTTCATATAGTTGGTCAACGGGTTCACCAATGGCTGTATATTGTTTGGGAGGCATGCGGTCAAAATTTGGTCGGGGTCTAGGGAAGTTCTGACGGGCAGGAGGTGATTGATAGTGGGATGGTTGAGCATTACAAGTTTGGTAGATATGTGCGGGTTGGGAATATCTGGGCGAAGTAGGCTGATATATGGGAGGTGGAGATGGTTGATAGGCGGGTGGTGAGGGTGCTAGGTAGTTCAGAGTGGGCTGATATGTGAGTGGAGGTGTTGGGTAGGTTTGGTACTTGATAGGAGATTTGGTTCTTTGTGCAACCATCACGGCTCCTACGTCCCTCTTCTTGGACACACCACCGGATTGCAAGGCCTTATTTGTAGCTTGCAAGGCCTCGAAGTTTTTAACCATACCGCTCTTAATGCCTTCTTCAATTCGTTCCCCTAGTTTGATAATGTCAGAAAATTTGTGGCTTTCGATCATCATTAGTCGTTCATAGTATTGAGGGTCTTGGGCCCGGACAAAGAATTTGATCATTTGTTCCTCTTCTAAGGCGGGTCTGACCTTAGCAGCCTCGGACTTCCAGCGAGTAGCATACTCGCGAAATGTTTCTGTAGGCTTCTTCTTTAGATTTTGAATGTAGAACACATCCGTCGCATTCTCTGTGTTAAACCTGAACCTGTCCATGATATTGAACGCCATGCCTACCCAACTTGACCATTTCTTTGGATCCTGGCTGATGTACCAAGACAACGCATCTCCTTTTAGGCTCCTCATGAACAGCTTCATGCGGATTCTCTCGTCTTTCCCTACCCCAACTAGCTTGTCACAATACGTCCTCAAATGGACCCTTGGATTCACCTGTACCATCAAACATCTCGAACTTCGGAGGTTTGTACCGCTCGGGCAGTTCGACATCGGGCTGTATGCAGAGATATTCATAATTCAACCTTTCAATTCCCTTGTTTCCTTCAACGGCCTGGATCCGGCTAGTTAATTTCTTAAGTTCTTCAGCCAGGTTCCTGATGAGCAAATCTTTATCATCAGACTCGGGCGTGCCTGAGATGGGTTGGGTGGAGAGTGGCATGGTCTCCATGTAGATGGGGGTATTATGGTGGGTGTGGAAGTGGTCATTCGTGGCGTTTTGGAGTTCTGGGAGGAGCAATAGGGTGTTTTTTGTGGTATGGAAAGTGTTGCATTAGGTCTTTGGTGGAACATTATGAGGAGCGGGATGATTTTGTTGCTTCGGGACGTTTTGGGGTGGTGTAGGGTTTTGAGTATTGGGAAAGGTGATATCTGGGGTGCTGAGTGAGAATGACAAACTTGCCAGATTTCGAACCTGGTCGAGCTCTTCCTGGAACTTTAGCAATTTCTGTTCACGCTGGGATACATTTTCCTTAGGAACCTGAGTACCATGACCATTAGAGGCCTCTACCCGTTCAGTTGCATTCTCCTTTCTGACGTTGCTCAAATCCTCCATCTTGCCTTTGTTCTTGATTTTGATAGGACTAAGAGGAGGAGTGGGTGGAGGGCCCCTGGATCTCGTGGAATAGGATGATGTTGCCAGAGTGCACGAACTAACCTTTGGGAAGGGGAATAAAAACAAAAAGTAAAAAAAACAAAAACAAAAAGGTAACTAAGTTAGTGAGGAGTATTGCAATATTTAAACACATAGTGCGGGAATGTAAATCGTGTCCTAATTTGGGGACCTCTTTGTGCCCGAGGTAGGCCTAGCGACAAGTTGATTTGGAGAATTTAGAATGCCAAATGCTTCATCTTATTGATAAAAAATAGACGAATCCCAAAATGACACTAAATAAGCAAGAAATAAAATCACGAATGGCCATTGGCCTTATTACATTTTATAAAGCGAAAAAGATAACTCCTATTTATTTGGTCCCAGAAGGACCCTCCCCAGATTCGGCATCCTTTGCTCCGTCGAACAGCTTCCCCAACTCGCGAAGTCCCAGCAATAGGTAGGCCCTGGCCAGATATCCGCCTTCGGTTCCTTCAGCATTTTGGCAGTCTTCGACCCTCTTGATATTGGGTTGGATCTCCAGGAGGGAAGGTAGATTTCCTAGATATTTTTAAACGAGAGTTTGATCACTAGAGTGAAGATCTCCCCACCAGCTTAGCAGTCTTGGGTGGATGTTGGTAACCATGCCGAATCTGGGGATTTCGTGCCTCATTATCTGCAAAACAGAAGGGTCAGACCCTACCTCCACCAGACTCGACTATTTAACATCAACAATTAGCATTAGGCATTTAGTTCTCCAAATAAATGCACAGAACGTGATGGTGTCCGTTTGGGTTTAGGGAAACCCAGTGGACTTTGGACAGGGTTATCTTAAAGGATCATTATGTGGACAACATAACTGATCCGGCTAGGTTTGACCATGATGCATGCACAATTTAAACGGAGTAAGGTTTCTATGGGGTTTTAGACTGGTACCCTTGAGCGGACAACTCAAGGGTGAAAGGCACGGAACCATCGACTACACCGTTGATCGACTGGTTTTACCGCAAATATGCCTTTCCCAATTCAGGGGGTAATAATATAGGAAGAGCGCAACCACTCATTATAAGCATTGCTATGGTATTTGTTTGGCACGAGTGGAATATGATGTTGAGCATGATTATGCATTAATTAAAAGTATGTTGTCATGTATTTGTACGTTAAGAAAGCAGTAAATACAGCAGTTTATAATTTAAAACAGTAATAAAGAAAAGAAACGAAGAAGATAAGTCAGTTTTGCCTTTGAAAAGAAATTAAACGCTTAAAGGAATTTAAACAAGTGATTGCATATAAAGGGAAGGGACAAATTCACAAGAACAATCTGAAATGGTAAAAGCCTAAAAAAATCCCCAGCAGAGTCTCCATGCTATCGCCCCCCTTTTCTCCCTCCTTGTGTCGGGAGAATCGGGTTTATGACATTTTGGGGTATGGGGCAACTCGTTCCTTTTGGGAACTGGGTTTTGCATTTTGAAGAGTCGCCACCTAATGATTTAGGGTGCATTAGAACACCTATAAGGTTCACTATAACTACATTTTTTGATAACCAGAGATAGGGTAAGAGCTTGAAATTATCCTAAGGGGAAGGTGTTAGGCACCCCTCAGGATCCACTAGTGTGGTTCCCGGCCAGACAATTCTTTGTGAATTTGGTGCAATTAACATGTAAGCAGATAAGGCTCAAATAAGAGGGGATTTTAATACACAAATCCTTGAAAGTAAACAAAGTGTGAAAGAGCAGTTATAAAAGGGCTGATTTTGAAAAAAAGTCATAATATTTTAAAGACAAAGAAAGAAAAGGGGAAGGGGGTCCTAGGTTTATTCATAATATGGATCACAACAATGCAATACCCGGTAATCACTCCTCAAAAGAGGGGCTACACGCGGTATTAGCGCACCGGTCATCATATCCATATCTACCCTTCCCACCCCGTTAAGTTACTATAGCGCGGATTGGTCTCGACCACTATTGCCTACTATTACCCGCCCCATTCCTATCAGTCCCGGAGGCATTTAGGACTACTATTCCTAAAAGGGAGGGGTATTAGGATGACTTGGAGTTTTATAGGTGAAAAATCTAAGGCGACATGCAAAACACATAGGACTGCACATTAAAAGGGGAAGCACGTAAACACTAAAGGCTCATATATACCTCCTCAAACAAAGCAATCAAATAGCATGACTCAAACAACAAGCAGGGTCTGAAAATATTAAGACAAAAAGGGAGTTTAAGTTGTTGAAGCAGACCAATTTATTACATAACTCAGATAAGAAGTCCGAATCAGGCATGCCTGCTGGTTGTGGCAATTATTAATTACAAGAAAAGGGCTCAGTTTTATTTATTGTTATTACCTAAGGTTTGCCTAAATGTTTGGGGCAGAATCCTATGAGCATGGTATCTATTACGGATTCAGAATGTGGCAAAGTAGTAACAAACTTAAAAATGAGCGGTTTAAAATCTTATAGGCATGCTTGCTAAATCGTGTTAAATAGGGGATTAAATTATAAAAAAACTGGTTCGGGATAGACTGATTTTAAATTAGACTAGTCTCAGATTCTACAGATGATGGTATCCATTATTGCTGGTTTTAATTCCTGTAGACATGATATCTAGTGTTGCTGATTTTAATTCCTATAGACATGATATCTGGTGTTGCTGGTTTAATTCCTATAGACATGATATCTAGTTATACGAGAAATGGAAAGAGGTAGGTTTTCACTTGGGAATTCCTGTAGGCATGATCTCTATACATTATACTGATTTTAACCTTATAAACATGATACTCATTTATAGCCGTTTAGATCCTAGAGCATGATGTCTAAGTGGTAAAAAATTACTTGCAGAATAAAGTCCTATAGGCAGGTTATCTAGGTGTGAAGTTGAACATGCAGAATTTTAAATGAACCCCTATAGGCATGGCATCTAAAATGCAGAATCGAACATGCGGGATGTAAAACAGTCCTATAGTCATGCTTTCTAAATGCAGAATTGAATCATTTAAAACACAAACCCTATAGGCATGTTTTCTACCCTTGAGCATGCATAATTACCCATCCCTTTTTCACTAGCCAACCCCAGATGTTTATTACAAATTATTACAGACCAGTTGCTGAATTACATCAAGAAAATACATAAAAAAGGGAAATTACAACCATAGGAAGCTTGATTCTGACTTCCTCTCTGAGTTATGGAAGAAAATGCCTCAAATACCACTTGTTTCAAAGCCTTTCTCGGAGCTGGGTGTGTCAGAGTTCCCTAAGGGTCTCAAGGAACCCCGGGCAGTGCTTACACCCAGGTTCAATAAAACCAGATAAAGAGTAGTGCAGTGTGGAAGGGCCAGCCCTTATGTGTCTAAGTTCAGAGGGAGCTCATGGGTCCCAAGGCAAGGCTCACACAAGAGGGGCAGAACTCAAGTCTAAGAAGATAGTGGAAGTGCAGGAATGGGGTCTTAATCTTTATCATTCTTTTTTGTCATTTGAAATCCTTTTGATTTTTTATTACAGTTCTATATTTGATTCTATATCATATATATCTCTCATTCTATATTTATTTCAAATTCTAATTGTTTAATGGAATGGTTAGTTATAACTAATGAGACATTCCTCCGCTTTCAGGTCGAAAGTGAAGNTAAAAAAAAAACGATCGACCGTTCAAGTATTCCAAATTGAATGGCAAAATGGCAGGAAGAGAGACATATAGATGGGGTATATATCCATCTATATTGAATTGCGGATTCCGAAATGATAAAATCATTTTTGATTGGACAAAAAAAGGTCTCCTATAGAAGATAGTTAAGAAAATCAAAGAGGAGAAAACACGTTTTCGAGATAGGAATCGGTATCTAATGAATTCAATGGTTCCAGTATAAATGAAAGAAAAAGAAAAAGGAATGACATCAGAATGAGATCCTAATCTCAAAAAGAAAGGGGGATATGGCGAAATCGGTAGACGCTACGGACTTAATTGGATTGAGCCTTGGTATGGAAACTTACTAAGTGATCACTTTCAAATTCAGAGAAACCCTGGAATTAACAAAAATGGGCAATCCTGAGCCAAATCCTGTTTTACGAAAACAAACAAAGATTCAGAAAAAAAGGATAGGTGCAGAGACTCAATGGAAGCTATTCTAACAAATGGAGTTAAATGCGTTGGTAGAGGAATCTTTACATCGAAACTTCAGAAAGAAAAAGAATGAAGTGAAGGATAAACGTATATACATACGTATTGAATACTATATCAAATGATTAATGATGACCTGAATCCGTATTTTTTCTATAAAAAATAGAAGAATTGGTGTGAATCGATTCTACATTGAAGAAAGAATCGAATATTCATTGATCAAATCATTCACTCCATAGTCTGATAGATCTTTTGAAGAACTGATTAATCGGACGAGAATAAAGATAGAGTCCCGTTCTACATGTCAATACCGGCAACAATGAAATTTATAGTAAGAGGAAAATCCGTCGACTTTAAAAATCGTGAGGGTTCAAGTCCCTCTATCCCCAAAAAGACTATTTCACCCCCCAACTATTTATCCGACCCCCTTTCCTTAGCGGTTCAAAATTCCTTATCTTTCTCATTCACTCTATTCTTTTAGAAATGGATTTGAGCGTAAATGGCTTTCTCTTATCACAAGTCTTGTGATATATATGATACACATAGAAATGAGCATCTTTGAGCAAGGAATCCCTAGTTGAATGATTCCCTATCAATATCATTACTCATACTGAAACTTACAAAGTCATCTTTTTGAAGATCGAAGAAATTCCCCGGCTTTGATAAAATTTTTAATCTACTTTTGTCCTTGTAATTGACATAGACCCCAGTTCTCTAATAAAATGAGGATACTACATTGGGAATAGCCGGGATAGCTCAGTTGGTAGAGCAGAGGACTGAAAATCCTCGTGTCACCAGTTCAAATCTGGTTCCTGGCACATGATTAATTTGTATGGGTCTCTCTTCCCTCGAATTAATTTCTAATTAATTGATATGAATCAACATACATATTCTTTTAGAGTCTAGATTAGAATAATAGCTTTATCCAGTTTGGCGAGATATACCCCATCTATGTTCTAGATGGGTAGAGTTTCTTAGATAAAGTATCTAAAAGAATTGGATTCTATCTCCTCTTTTTTTTTCTCCTCTCGTTCAACCGAATTTGAATACGGAATACATATTCGAAAGGTTAAATTGGTTAATTGTTGAAAGGCTCAAAAGTAGAATCCGAATCTAGGGGGGTTGAAATAGACAAGATTCAGCTCAGATCCAAAGAAATAGAATCCGATATTCTCTCATTTCTTTGTCTTTTCTTTCATATTCGATTTCTTCATTCCGGATTTCTCCATTCCTTCCTATATGCCTTTCTAGAACCCGTCTAAGTAATGTGCGCAGTACAAAGTTCATGATGCAGAACTCATTTGGTTCATCCTATTGGTGTGACCCATCCGAAATAAGTATCTTCCAAATAAATGTGAGAATTCCAATGAATCCCTAATTGTCTTTTTTTGTTAGCCTATCGATAATTCCCTAAATTAGACCTGCTTAATCTAGAACAGAACGTGCAATCCTTGAATATCTGAAATTGTCTAAGTGGAAATAGCTTTCTTATCATTCAATGAGCATCTTGTATTTCATAAAAATTAGGGGCAATATAATCCTTACGTAAGGGCCATCCTATCCAACTTTCAGGCATTAAGATACGTTTCAAGCGTGGATGATTATCATAAGAGATTCCCAACATATCATATGATTCTCGTTCTTGAAAATCCACACTTTTCCAAACCCAGAAAACAGACGGAATTCTAGGATTCCTCCTGGAGGCAAATACTTTTATGCATACCTCCTCTGGTTGATCCACACCATCCTCTATTCTCGTAAGATGATACACACTAGCTAACAGCCCGCCAGGCGCTACATCATAGGCACATTGAGAGCGGAGATAGTTGTACCCATATACATAAAAAATGACAGCAATGGAATGCCAATCCTCGGGCTTTATTTGTAAAGTCTCTATTCCTTGGTAATCAAAGCCCAAAGATCTATGAATTAGCCCATGCTTGACTAGCCAAGCAGACAAACGACCCTGCATCTTTTTTATCTCTCCCGCATTTTTTTTTATATAAGTATTTCACATTTACGATGAAATTTCTGAAAATTNATATATATATATATATATATATATATATCATTTTGAAGTTATTTTTCATATTGAAAATATATAGGGAAAAATTGGGTGTCATACATCCACATATTTGAAGGAAAAAAATATTATATAGTGATGATATAACGAATTTCTTTTTAAGGAATATAAACTCCTTTACTATTATAAATATATGATAGGTTTTAGAGTATTATTAAGTATTTGATTAAATAAATAAAATAAAATTTGAAAGAGTACCAAGCAGAGTAATCCAAGTGTCCTTAATTTCTATTGTCGGTTAAGAAACCTTGGTTTATATAATCTTTACTTCCATAACTGCTATCTTTAAGGCATTTAATATTCTCACTCAATATTTTCTTCTATCTTTCTAATTATGTAATTAACCCTTGAGAAAGTGAACAATATTATTTGAGGTTATTGTTGTATCATGGCAGAGGACCTTCTTTAATATATTTATGTAGCTAATGTAGTGGTAAATTCTTGAAATTTCACTTACTATTAATGAAAGAAAATTGAAAATATTTAAAAAAAGTTGTAGAGAAAGAGTGCTATTAGTATCAGATAACATCATTCAGAATAACTACACAAAGTTCTCCTCTTCAAATGTCATCAGCTTATTGATTTTTATGTGCTAATATTCTGGTGCATTATAATTCGACTCGCATTAAAAACTCGTGAGAAACATATTAATGTATGATACACCTAAACTTAATCAAGGTCTAGATGATAATTTTTTATTATAATGCAAATAAATTAGCAAACAAAAGTCTATGAAACTACATGTATGCACTATCAAAGCTAAATTTTGAAGAAGAATAAGCATTTAAGACTATATTAGAACAAATCAATTCGTGTAGAGCAAAATTTTTCTTAGTAAATGTACTTGGAGGAACCGATAAAATATTTCTATATCGTGAATTATTTGCAAATGACAAATAAAGAAGCGTAATAGCATTAGCAACAACAAGTGGTGTAGCAGCAAAAGTTTTACCATGGGGTCATATGACTCTCCATGACAAATATATCAAAGTATAGTATTTAGTGCTAATCTATTAGAAAAGCAAAATAGATAATCTAGAATGACACGCCTATGTCCAAGTTCCCCAATCAAAATAAGTTGATAAGAGCTTTAGAATATAATGGACATCGATGAATGATTTGGTAGAAAAGTAACTACTTTGGAAGGTGATTTCTATGAAGACCTACCAGTTTTTCTAAAATCGAATAGAACAAAAGACTATAAATGCAAGTTTGAAAGTATCATACTTACGACTTCAAATGAAAAAAATTAAGCAAACAAATAATATGAGATTAACAAGAACATATTCACAATTCAGTAATTTTTTGCTTCGTGTCGAAAAAAAAGTATACAAGTGTTCATTTGGTCATTCTTAGGAAGAAGATTACTTAAATGAAAGTGCAAGTCTGCAAAACACATAATGGAATGAGCTATTTAGGTTGGTAGAAATGAATATGTCAAACAATTTAGTGAGACGTTGATTATGCATAATTCATAATGGACCAATATGTTTTAAAGCACGTGCGTCCAACATTCAGTTTCTACCTTCAGAAAGTGAACAATATCCATTTAAATTCGTCAAAATACTTTTTCAATACGCTTTGTGATGTTTAAAGAAGGGTCGGCAATCCCTATATTGGACTATACTTTGTTATCATATTCTTTTTACATGAAACTATATGTTGCACTTTCAAGAGCGATATCACTATCAAATACAAGAGTTCTGATCATTATAGAGCATTTAAAACAACACACATGAACGTAAACAAAATATCGTGTAAAAAGAAATATTAGGTATGCTATGACCAAATTTCACATGTATCTATGCTTAAAAACAAATAATATATGATTGAACAAAATCGATAATTTTTTTTAGGTTCAAGTGGTATTACTTATCAATGGAACCACATGAATTTTCAGCATTTAAAAAATATTCTTGCATTCTATTCCCATAAATTGCATTACATGAGTTCTTTATTCATTTGTATAATCTTTTGATAGATTTGATTGGTTGGTCTATCGTATAAATTATTGATCGAAGATTTACGTGCATTGCACGTACATAGAGACTAGTTACATTAAAAGCACGAAGGCCCTTAGCGAAATGTCGTTCGCCTTTTTTACCCTTTAAAAATAAATTTTACTTTAGACAAAATCGTAATTAAATTATCTTCCTAATATTTAGTACTTCGAAATCAATTAAAATTTAGAGTTTTATATTTTTCCTTCTTTGAACTATGTAAAAAGTCCTAATATTTAGGACTTCAATTAAAGACTTTGAAGGTATCTAATTTATTTATTTTAAAAAGAATTATGTTCACATATGGAAATTTTGAATTCATTATAGAGTCCAAGTCAACATATAATTAGGGGTGTGCATTCGAATCAGTTTATCGATAAATCGAATCGATTATTTGTTATCGAAATCGAAATCGAAAAAATCGAAACCTTATTGAAACGATAACGATGAGCATATGTACAAATCGATAATCGATAACTAATTATCTATATGGGTCAAAATCGAATCGATAAATCGAATGCACACCCCTAGACTGTAGACACTTGTTAAATGAGTAATTACCTATTTGTGTAGATTAATATAACATATAGAATGTATATATATTCCGCTACTATTTTGAAAGCGGCTATACAATATTATTTTCCCTAATCTATACCCTTTCCTTTACCCTAAGTCCCTTACCCTATTATTTTCTCTATCACATTTAAGGAATGATCATATTTAAAGATCAAGGGAATGAAGTTCAAATTAATGGAAAACAGAATTAGCCGTGATGATGTGTTTTGTTTTGTTTTGTTTTTTTTATACCGTTGGAGTGTTGGTGGCATACATTTGATCCCTTACTTTAGTTTTGTTGCATGTGCTTGTTGACACAATTTTTATATTATAAATGGTGTTCGTCTTATTTTAGCTTCTTTTTGTCCATATTAGTTAGGCGCGTTTATAGCGATATACTTTCCGTGGAATCCCGCAAATTTTCTTATTGGTGTAATCGATAAACGAATCGATAAGCCCCCAAAATCGATAAATCGAAATCTAAAAAATCAAAACCTTATTGAAACGATAACGATAAGCATATGTACAAATCGATAATCGATAAGTAATTATCGATAAGGGTCAAAATCGAATCGATAAATCGAATGCACACCCCTACATATAATAGTTTTAGTATATCTTAAAGTACATTTATTATTTTTTTATCCGAAAAAGTGTAGTTATTAAAAGAAACAAATTCACGAGATTTCATTGTTTCTTTTTTCCTTTAGTCTTGATTTTGCCTACAATTTTTGGTTTTCTAATTTTTAATTTGTAAGAACCAACATCCGCGTCCTAAAAAAAATTGCCCGATTGAGAAGTTATTTTAAATTATATTGTCAACCATTGAAACCTTGATAATATTCCTAAGGCAAGAATAAGTTAACATATTGAAGACTATTTCTATTGAGCTCAGTTTACATAACAGAATTAGTCATTTCGAAAATTTATTTGACAAATGGAGGATTTGATTGCAATAGGATGATAATTTACTCATCCCACTGAATTAAGACTATAGACATGCAAATTAACATTAAAACAATAATAATTTTTTTATATGTTTCAGTATTCTTGTGTTTATAAGGGTTTATTACAAAAATATAATTGCACGTATTAATAAATACGTGTTAGATGCAAATTCCCCATAACCCTTTTACTCTTAAAAAAAATGCAACTTGATTTATCTATATCTATATTATATTAAAAGCACGAAGGGCCTTAGCGAAATATCGTTCGGCTTTTTTACCTATTAAAATTTTTATTTCATATTAGACAAACTTATAATTTAATCATTTTTCTATAATTTGGAATTTTAAAATCAATAAATTTTTTAATATTAAATATTTCATTATTTGAACTATGTACAAACTCCTAATAATTAGGTTATATGAATTTGTTCCTTATTTGGCTTCTATCCTATATATAGTAGTTAAAGTATACACACTGTAACGACCCGACCGGTCGTTTTGAGTACTAGAGCTCCGTTCAGCAGTCGGAGGCCATGAACAGCTTCATTTCAGGTATTATGACTTGTACGCGTGGTCGGAATTAAATTTCGGGAAGTCCAAAGTTGATTTGGGAAGAGAATTCTTATTTCGGAAGCTTAAAGTTGGGAGAATGAACTAAGATTGGAATTTTGAGTAAACGACCTCGGAATTAGGATCTGAAGGTTCCAACAGGTTCGTATGATGATTTCGGACTTGGGCGTATGCCGGTTCGGGTTTTGGATAACCCGGGAGCGTTTTGGCGCCTATTGTGGAAGTTAGCATTTTAGAAGGAATTTCATAAGTTTGGTTTGAAGTGCATTTCAGAGTTATCGATGTCCATTTGGAATTCCGAGACTGGGAGTAGTTTCGTATGGTGATTGTGGAGTTGGGAGCGCGATCGAAAGTGAATTCGGAGGTCCGTAGGTCATTTTGAAGCCATTTGGCTAAAGATAGAAATTTGAAGGTTTTTGGGAAGTTTGACCGGAGGTTGACTTTTTGATATCGGGGTCGGAATCCAATTCCGAAAGTTGGAGTAGGTCCGTAATGTCAAATATGACTTGTGAGCAAAATTTGAGGTCAATCGAACGTGATTTGATAGGTTTAAACATCGGAAATAGAAGTTGGAAAGTTCAAAGTTCATAAAGATTGAATTGGGGTGCAATCCGTGATTTTCGTGTTGTTTGATGTGATTTGAGGCCTCGAGCAAGTTCGTAATGTGTTTTGGGACTGGTTGGTGTGATTGGTTGGGGTCCCGGGGGCCTCGGGTGGATTCCGGGTGGTTAACGGATCGAAATTGGAATTTGGAAGAGAGCTGAAGGCATCTGGTTGCTGGTATTTTCGCTTCTGCGGTTGGTTGACCGCAGAAGCGGCACCGCAGAAGCGAATGGGGAGCCGCAGAAGCGGTTTTTGGTCCAAGGCTTGAGGACCGCAGATGCGGTCAAAGTTCCGCAGAAGTGGGACCGCATCTGCGGAAGGAGCATCGTAGAAGCGAGAAAGGGCGGCTTGGGAAGGAGCCGCAGAAGCGGCCTTTTGACCGCATAAGCGGAACCGCTGATGCGGTATGGCTTCCGCAGAAGCGGAAATAACTGGAGCCAGAAGCTTGTTTTAAATCGTGGGATTGAGTTCATTTCTCCCATTTCTTCATGGCTTGGGTGATTTTTGGGGAGCTTCAAGAGGGGATTTTTGTCGTCAATGTTAAGGTAAGTTATCCTTATCACTTTTGAGTTAAATACATCAATTATGCATGGATTTAAGCATGAGAATTAGTGTAAAATTGAGGGTTTTGGTGGAAAACCTCGAAAATTATAATCTTGGATTTTGATCACAATTTTGAGTATGGAATTAAGAGAAAATCATATATTTGAGTTCCTAAGGTCATGGGTAACCATTATCTTCGAGAAATTTTGGATTCTGGGCACGTGGGCCCGAGGGCATTTTGGTCATTTTACTAAGCGGAGTTGGGAATTTGTATAATCTGAATTGTTAACAAGTATTTGAGCATATTCTCATTAGTTTGTCGTTAATTGGCTAGTTTTGGTGCATTGTGTGTTGGTTCAAGCCTTCGGAAGAATGTAGAATGCCGGCTATGAGTCTTTGGAGTGAGGTGAGTCTCCTTTCTAATCTTGTGAGGGGGAATTTGCCCCCTAGGCGAGTTAAATTGGTTATGTGCTCGTAGTTGTGGGGCTACGTACGCACGAGGTGACGAGAGTCCGTGCGTAGCTACTATTATGCTATTGTTCGGGTAGTCTAGGACCCAAAAGCATGTTATACTTGGATTAATTATGAACCCATTGATAGCTTGAATTGTTTAAATCACCTTGAATTGGTAAAGGAATTTAAAAAAAGATTTAATATTAATTTTCCTGAAATGTTAAAAAGAGAAATTTATCTATTTGGATAATTATCCTCGATAAATTCTTAATTGCCTACTTGAGCATGTATTTTATGTGTACCTGCGTCGCATGGATGATTCGCGAGCAAGATATGTGTTTATTTATGAAACGGGCCGAACACCTCGGCAGATTTAAATAGATGCATCTATTGGTTCGGGCCGCTCAACCCTCGGCAGTGCACATTTTACATTCCCGTTGGAGCGGGCCGTCGCCTCGGTGTGATTTGCGCATGTTATTTGTCGCTTGAGAGCTTATATGTGGAATTGGCCCTTCGTGGCTTGAAATAAATTGATAAGATAATAAAGAATAAACCTTGAAGCCCTTGATTATTGTTGAAGGGCATTGCCTATCTTACAGCTTTGTGATTTAAAACTGTACATATATATACTCCATGATTTCCTCACACATTTAGTGTATTATTATTGGACCGCTAGTGAGTGTCCTGGTTGACCATCTCGTCTCTACCCCTTCGGGATTAGGCGGGATACTCACTGAGTACACGTTGATTACGTACTCATACTACACTTCTGTGCATTTTTTTGTTGAAAAGGTATATGTTACTTTAGCGGCCTACTGGGCGTGGCAGCAAGGATGTTTCTGGGACTAGGTGAGCTGCATCATTTGAGGCGACCGCAGCTAGTGTAGTTCCTTTCAGTCCTTGTATTTATTTCCCCGTCCATCATATTTCGGACTGAGGCTGTATTTTATTTTCCTTATCAGTAGTTGCTCATGTACTTGTGACACCGGGTTCTGGGGATGTATTTGGATTTATTCGGAAATCTCAAAAGTTGTTCAAATATTTCATTATACATTCGGAGGAATATACTGAGTCTTGTTTAAACTGTATAAAAGAAATGTTTTCAAATTATTATAACGAGAAATTAATTATGTATTCTAGTTGGCTTGCCTGACAACGGTGTCCGGCGCCACCACGACCCTTGGTGGATTTTGGATCGTGACACACACGTAATTGATGTTTACTTTACTAGCACATTAGGACGTAAGAATAAGTCTTTAAATAAGTTTAAAAATGACATGCCTACGTTAGAAAATAACAATAATTTACGGTCATGGTAAATATATACTATTATGCAGCTTAAGTTTATAACTAAATGTGTTTGCAACTAATTTTCAACAAATGAAAAATAAACTGCAATCACAAAATAAGAGAAACATATTTTTACTAATCAATTGTGAATACAATTCTGTTTGCCCTTGATTCTTCTCTCCTGATTATCTCCGTGATTCGAGGGCTGAAGCTGGGTTCTCGAATGTAGGATGATGCAGACCTCCTGGGGATGTATTTGATCTTCAACTTCTTGAACTATTTGATTCATGTCAAGAAGTATCTGGCCATATTTTGATCTCTTTGTGAATATCCCATGAGTTTATGGGATTTTGAGACACCTCTTCAAGGGAATATGTATCCCTTTATATAGGTGTGAGTTAGGGTTAGGGTAGAGTAACCTCTAAGAAACCCTAATAGACTCCTAGGATTTCAAGAGTACAGTAGTATCTTTAATTTAGGATTTGGCTTGATCTCTTAAAATTTCGATGTCTACAAATGCCTCCTACTTCAAGGTTTGTCGGCGTGTAGGCTTGCCGAAACTTTAAGATGAGACTTGAAGTACTCTACCATCACGACAAATGGTTTTGAAACTTGGAGTTTTGGATTTATAGGAGGAGGAGATGAAGGGCAGAACTGGTCCCACTGGGCGTGCCAATTTGTTTGCAATAAATTTATGCGGAGAAAAATAGAACTGCAACCACAAACAACTATAAAGAAAAAAGAATTTTATGATATACGTTGTAGGTTACCACTTTGTTTATCCCTTGATTCTTTCCTCCGACTTATTCTACGTGATTCGAGGGCCTTAGCAGCGTATTTCTCGAACGTAGGATGATGTAGACCTCCTGGGGATGTATTTGATCTCCAGCTTCTTGAACTATTTGATTGTCAAGAAGTATCCGGCCATATTTTGATCTCTTTGTGAATATCCCAAGAGTTTATGGGATTTTGAGACGATCTCCATTTTTGAGATACCTTTTTAAGGGAATATATGACCCTTTTATAGGAGTGACCTAAGGTTAGGGTAGAGTAGCCTCCAAGAAATCCTAATAGACTCCTAGAATTCGAAGTGTCTTCTTGTAGTATCTTGAATTTTAGATTCAGCTTGATTTGTTAAAATTTCAGTGTCTACAAATTTTCCCTACTTTAAAGTTTGTCGAGGTGTAGGCTTGCTGAAACTTGAAGACGAGACTTGAAGTACCCGACCAACACAACAGATAATCTTGAAACTTGAAGTTTTTGATTTGCAGGAGGAAGAGATGAAGGGCAGAACTGGTCCCACTGGGTGTGCCAATTTGTTTGCAACTAATTTTTAACATATCAAAAATAAATTGTAATCACAAAATAAGAGAAAAATATTTTTATTAATCAATTGTGAGTACAATTCTGTTTCTCTTTTGATTCTTCTCTCCTGATTATCTCCGTGATTCGAGGGCTGAAGCCACGTATTTCTCGAATGTAGGATGATGCAGACCTCCTCGGGATGTATTGTTGATCTCCAGCTTCTTGAACTATTTGATTTTCAAGAAGTATACGGCCATATTTTGATCTCTTTGTGATTATCCCAAGAGCTTATGGGATTTTGAGACGATCTCCATTTTTTAGATACCTTTTTAAGGGAATATGTGACCCTTTTATAGGAGTAACCTAGGGTTAGGGTAGAGTAGCCTCCAAGAAACCCTAATAGGCTCCTAGAATTTTAAGAGTCTTCTTGTAGTATCTTGAATTTTAGATTTAGCTTGATTTGTTAAAATTTTAGTGTCTACAAAATGTACAATATATACTTATATAAAATCATAAACCAAATTATAAAATTCGATAAGGAACATAGATAAGATGTTCAAATTTATTGAGATTAATAGCAATAGGGTGTGCTTTAATTTAAAAGAAATTTAAGATAGTTTTAAGTATAACTTCCTGCATATTTCTTTTAAAAACAATTTAGTTGAACATATCGAAAGTCTTTACATTCAGAATTTTAACATTACTGATAATGTTATTTTGTATATTTTTTCATTTATTTGAGTTATGTAACATAATTATAATACTTTTCATGTTGTTTTGTAGGACATTATGAAACATGTGGTTTTAAAACAAGCCATAAATATTTTTATGGATATATATCATCTTATTAAGAGTAAATTAAAAGGTTTAAAGTTAGATTATTTCTAAAATAGGAAAGTATGACATTCTTTCTTGGGACAGACTAGAAAAAAAATATGACACATAAGTTAGGATAGAAATAGTAGAATTTTAAAATCAATAAAAAAAAATTATCTTGTATATATTGTTCATTAAATGAACGAGGTAACATAACGATAATTCATTCGGAAAATATGCAGCAAGGCAAAATAAATAAACTTCTTACCAAAAAAGTATTAGAAATTTATGTTGCAACCTTCACACATAACTACAGTTAAGCAACAAAGATAACCCATAAATATGAGTTTATGATTTCATGACAAAGCAATACATATACTACGAGAGACACCATATCATTAAAATTCATAAATGTTTTTTGGGGCTTTCTCTCTCTAGAATGAGAGCTTCTCTCAGCTAAGGCTGAATGGCAAAGAAGTCACGGACTGGAGGGCGAGGGCACGAAGGAAGTGTAATTCAACAGGGGAATATGGCTAGAAAAAGTGTTCCCCAATCGGAAGATGCAAAGAAAACTAGAAGTTTGAATGTGATACGAGGCATAAAACCACTGGAACTAAAGCAAACACCAACGGATGGACCGTCAATAATGGTGACTCCCATGACGAACAATTAATTGACAACCTCAGTGGGGACAAGCAACCAAAAACATGCACAGAGCTCTGGGAAGAATTCGTGGGCGGATCAGGTTGAAAATAAAAGAAAATCCCAAAGTGAATCAGGTATTGCTCAAGCCCTAAAACCTAAATCGTGGAGTAGTGTAGTGGGAAAAGTGATTATCAGCGAGGGCTTTAATTTGGAAAGGGAAGGGGAAACCTCTACAAATGTCAAAATTACTTTGGCAGATGTGCATGAGGAAATTGAGTATTGGCAGTCTGCAGTAGTGTGCTATGTTTTGGGAACGAATCCCCCTTTAATTGTAATAGAGGTGTATTTCAATAGAATATGGGGTCATTTGGGGCTAGATAAGGTGCCTCAAACTAACAAAAGGGTCTTTATGGTAAGATTTCACAGTGTAAAAGGAAGAACAAAAGCAATTGAAGGGGAACCCAAACTTTAGATAGAAAATCAGTGGAGGTGAAGCCATGGAAACCAGGAATGGATATGAGTAAAATAATGGTGGAGCAGGTTCTAATTTGGATCCGGCTTGTGGGACTGGATCTCAAGTATTGGGGTCAAGCTGCTTTGGCCAAAATTGCAGGATTAGTAGGTAAGCCTATACAAGCTGATACTGCAACTACAAGGAAGGAGAAATTAATGTATGCTAGGGTGATGTCACGACCCAAACCCCGCACTGGTCGTGATGGCGCCTCTAGTGAAGACGAGGCCAGCCAACTAACCCAACTCGTCTTTTCAAAGTAGTTAAACATAATTAAACCGCTTAAATATGACTTAATAGTATTAATTAGCGGAAATACAACCCAACACAGCCTTAATCGGGGTGTCACAAGTCACGAGCATCTATAAGAATGTAATTACATTTACAAGTCTAGAAATACACTGAACAGGAATAATGAATAACATAGAAAGAAACGGTGCTGCGAACGCTGGCATACACCTCGCTAGACTACTACAGCTCTGCCTCCAAACAGCCAATACCCGCTACCGGGTGAATAAATACCTGCAGCTGCACACGAGGTGCAGGGAGTAAAGTGAGTACTCCAACTCAGTGAGTAATAAAAGTAAATAACAATTGAGCAGTAAGAAATCACGTAAAGCAACCAACATGTTGTATAGAAGCAGGGTGCAATCCTTTGAGAAAATAGTGAAGCTGTGAAATCTTTAGAAATATATTGGCTTAGTTTAAATCTCTTTTGAAAATGATCTTTTCAACAGTTAGGAAACGATTTCAAAACAATTAGTGCTGATAAGCACAGAAAAAAAATCCGCCCCTCGGGCACAAATACCGCAGTATAACAGGTAAAAAGGCAAGTAACTATGCAAGATGAACACATAAAAGTTCGCCCCTTGGGCAATATCTCAAAACAGTACCAGCCCCTCGGGCTCACTCTCAGTAACACTCTCAGCCCCTCGGGCTCTCTCTCTCAGATCACTCTCAGAACAGTATCATATAGTAACCGCTGCGGCGTGCAGCCCGATCCACATCTCGCTGCGGCGTACAGCTCGATCCATATATCGTCGACGACGCTCACTGGGGTGTGCAGACTCCGGGAGGGGCCTCTTACAGCTCAAGCACAATATCAAGCCACCTCGTGGCATATAACATAAGGCCTGAAAGCCTTCTCACATCACTCACAAGGCCTGAAAGCCTCCTCACATCACTCACAAGGCCTGGAAGCCTCCTCATATCACTCAACATATCCTCATATATGGCCCTCGGCCTCACTCGGTCCAGAAAACATCATAAGCCCCTCGGGCATCAATAAAATAGTAGTGCTAAGCCCAAACAACAGTGGAAATATCATTTAAGTCTCAAAGTTCAATTAAAGCGGCTGAGTTTGTAAAACAGTATAATCAAGAGGACTGAGTTCAAGTAGTATATCAAAATAGTGAGGAAACCGTGATAAAAATCCCCGAAGGGTTCAGGTAATTGGCACGAAGCCCAAATATGGCAATCAGCCCAAATCATGATAATAACAAATAAGTTTCAGTCAAATACGCGGTAAAATCATCAATCGGGACGGACCAAGTCACAATCCCCCAACGGTGCTCTACCCCACGCTCGATATCCGGCGTGCAAGTCACCTCAATATAGCACTACGGTGTGCAATCCGGGGTTTTAAACCCTCAGGATATCATTTACAATCATTACTCACCTCGAACCGGCGAAATCTCTAGCTCGCGACGCCTTTGCCCCTCAAATCGGCCTCCACGCGCGTCGAATCTATCCAAAACCAGAACGAATACGTCACAATATGCCAATGGGACAATTCCCAATTGAAAACAATCGAAAATTATTAAAAATCTCGAAATTGGCAAAACCCGAGCCCTGGGCCCACTTCTCGAAACTCATAAATTTTCACATCAACGGGTTCCTTATCTCCTCACGAGTTTATACATACCAAAAGTACTAATTTCCGATAACATTTCGACCCTCAAATCCTCAAATATATCCAAGAGGGTTTTCAAACTTTTCCAACTTAAAATCACTAATTACATGTTAAAAATAACAATGGATTCGGGTAATCTAACCAAAATTGAGTTAAGAACACTAACCCCGATGTTTTTCTTGAAAATCTCTCGAAAAATTGCCTCAGCCGAGCTCCCTTGGTCCAAAAATGGAAGAGTGAGACGAGTTTGGACTTTATTCTGCTGCCAAGGGATTTGTTCTTCGCGTTCGCGGTCCTCCTCTCGCGTTCGCGAAGAACAAAATTTCCAAAAGTCATTTTTCAAACTCTTCTCGGACAGCCTCTAGTATAATGGCAATAAGTTTTACTGCAGATGTCCAAATAACTATTATAATATGTTTCTGGAAACTAGATTCAAAGAGCTACAACTTTCGTTTTTGAATCATCTCAAACTTCATTGTAGATTGAGAGATACGAGCCTCCGAAGTAAGACCTGCGCAACACAATTTCTTCTTCTTCGCGAACGCGGAGAACAAAATCCCAGAAGCCAAATCCTTCTTCGGAACGCGAGGGGACCCTCGCGGACGCGAAGAACAATACCAGATACCAGCTTCAGCTATTGCAAAACAGCCCGAAATGATCCGAAACCACCCCGAAACACACCCGAGGCCCGGGACCTCAACCAAACACGCCAACATATCCCATAACATTATTCAAACTTGTTCCAACCTTCGGAACGCTCAAAACAACATTAAAACACCAAATTTGCATCGGATTCAAGCCTAAGAATTTCAAGAACTTCCAAATTCCATATTTGATCAAAAACCCAACCAAACTACGTCCGAATGACCTAAAATTTTGCACACATCCCAAATCACCTAACGAAGCTACTGCAACTCTTGGAATTCCATTCCGACCCTCAGATCAAAATCTCACCTATCAACCGGAAATCGCCAAAATACTAACTTCGCCAATTCAAGCCTAATTCTACACCGGACCTCCAAAACCAATTCCGATCACGCTCCTAAGTCACAAATCACCTAACGAAGCTAACCAAATCATAGAAACTTCGATCCGAGCTCATATACAAATAAGTCAACCCTTGGTCAAACCTTTCAAATTCGAAGCTTTCAACTGAGACTGTTCCTTCAAATTCATCCCGATTCTCCTGAAAACCAAAACCAACGATCTACATCAGTCATAATACATTACACGGGGCTAGTCATGCCCGGGAACTCGCGATCAAAGTGCAAAAGCTCAAAACGACCGGTCAGATCGTTACATGTGACGATTGAAGCATCAATGAATAAAACATATCCAGATACAATAATGTTTGAGAATGAGCTTGGACAAATAATAGAACAGACGGTGGAGTATGAATGGAAGCCAACATTGTGTGATCATTGCAGAAACTATGGACACATCAAGGAACACTGTAGGAAACTACAAACAAATGCACAAACGAACCAGGCAGCACAAGCATGGAAGCCTATAAATGGCAAAGTTCAAGTTGACATACAAAGAGGAGAAGGCAAGAAGGAAGTGCAGGAAGAGATGAAAAAGACTAGGCAAGGAGTAGTCCAACAAGCTACCACGACTTTGAGAAACGCATCTGCTACTTTGGAGGAGCACCCTGAGAAACCAGAAGCTCATGTAGGGGTGGTGAATAAGAGAAATCAGAATGAAATACCAGATGAACAAAGAAAAAACAATAGTAGTACACCAGAGGGGCAAGAAACACAACACACAAGTAGTACAACAGTGGAGGCTACTAGCAACAGAGGAGCACAGATGAAAAGTCGAACAGGCCAAGTAATATGAGGGGAGGAAGAGCCCCTCCACCTAATGGATAGAATAGGATTCTGGAATGCCAGGGGCCTAAATAGGCAAGACAAACAAAAAGAGATGAATCTATTTCTGCACAAATCTAAAGTTGGCCTATTTGGGTTCCTGAAGACAAAGGTTAAGAGGTCTAAAGCATCATCAGCTACTCTTAACCTTTGTAATGGATGGTCATTCAGTACAAACCTTAACTACCATCCAGGTGGTAGAATTTGGGTACTATGGAAACCACAAATATTTAGTGTGAATGTCACAAAGGTGTCTGCTCAGATTATACATTGTATGGTTGAACATAGAGGAACTCAGTACAAGTTCCAAATAATAATGGTATATAGTTTTAATGATCAAGGACTAAGAAGAGAATTGTGGCAAGAGCTTGAACAAATATACAACACTATGCAAGGTCCATGAGCAGTAATGGGGGACTTTAATTGTGTCCTACATAGGAATGAGAGAGTGGGGAGACCAGTATCAGTATCAGAAATAAAGGACTTCAAAGAATGTGCGGGAAAATGCTCACTTCAAGAACTGAGGTCTTCTGGATCATACTATACATGGAACAATAAACATGGGGACACCAGCAGAGTTTATAGTAGAATTGATAGAGTATTAGTAAATGGGGTGTGGCGGAGTGCATTACCATGATCAGAGGTGCACTTTGGGAATGAGGGCCTCATGGACCATTGTCCTGCCTTGAAAAACTGGGACAATGGACCTCAAAAGAACCAACACAGATTCAGATACTACAACATGTTTAGTCAAGCCATAAATTTTTAACAACAGGTGAAGGACAGCTGGGAAAAGAGCATAGAGGGTACATGTATGTATAGACTGGTGGGGAAACTCAACGGGCTCAAATATGTTCTCAAAGCTATAAACAGAAGCCAATTTAGTGATGTAGAAGGCAAAGCTATACAGGCACAAAGGGAGTTGGAGGAATGTCAGAAGGCAATACAGAGGGACCCTGTTAATCTGGAACTAATTTTGAAGGAAGGACAGTTTCCAAACAATGCCAGATATGGACACAAGCAAGAAACAAGTACCTAAAGCAGAATTGCAAAATGCACTGGCTGAAGGAAGGGGACATGAACACTAAGTTCTTTCACAGCATGATTGTTGAGACATCCTTCTTGTTTAGAAATTAACATTAATTGCTTGTGTTGATATTCTAGTACATATTGTGGTTGAACCATGGGATATTATTGTGAAAACATTGATATTGTTGATTATTGGTAAGTTGTGATATGGGCACTTGTGGTGCGAGTTGTGATTGTGATGTGAAATTGATGCGCATGCGGCTGTATTAGGATAGGGGTTAATGTGCATACAGCGGCATAAGATGAGACTTATGTGCGTGTTGCTTGTAAGAGAATTACGTGAAGCCATACGGCGTCATAAGGTAGGCTAAAGTGCATGTAGCTATTTCAGGAAAATATTTTCAAAACTATTCAAATGTAAGGCTCACTGTGCACCAAAGGATTGACCAAATCTAGACCATGCCATCTAGGCATAAGTCAAGATGATAGATGCCCAATATGTGGAATGCATGAGGAAACTACAAAGCATTTGTTCTTTGAATGTCCCTTTTCTAAAATATGCTTACAGGAGGTACTGTTGTGGCTAGGGATACATATACAACAAACTGATATAGAGAAGAATGGCCAGAATCACTAAGGGGAAGAGACGTAGAGAAGTAGTGTTGGCTAGAGTAGCAGCACTTGTCTACTGAATATGGAAGGCTCGCAACAATGCAGTGTGGGAGTACAAATTACCAACTATAGGATATGTGATAAAGCAGATCAAACAAGAATGCATAATGAGGAAGATAAAATTTTGTAACTAAAAAGCTGAGTGTTAGAGAAAAGGAATGGATAGACAGAGTAATTAGATAAGAGAGATATAGGTTTATGTTTCTGTATGTGGCTGGCTTTGTAGCTGGCTTTTGATACATTGTTTTATTGTTTTGTTAGCTCTTGCTAGGAGGAAAGTGTAAATAGAAAAGAGACAGGGAAGAAATAGATAGAAAGGAGAGAAAGGAATCAAGCAGGTTGTGGGTTGAATCAACAAAAAAAAAATACACTTTTTTCTTTCATTTTAATTTATATCTCAACTATATTTATTTATAATATTTATATTTTTATTATATCTTTGTCTTCATTAATATGGGGTACGCGCGTTGTTTAACCAAAAAATAGAATTTTAGTCAAAGCTAGAATTTAGAAGAATCGGGTTACTGATAATCGAAAAAGTAAATAAAGACAGAAGTTTTAGAATAGCCAAGTATGAAAGCTGGTAAATCAAAGTATATTCCAATAGTCACCCCCTTACATTTGTTTGTTTCTCCCCTTTTTATAGCTCTTTTGGGATACGAGCCTTACCTTTGTCCTAATAATGCCATTATGGGCAATTAATGACTTTAAATGTTACGTTATACAATCATATACATTAAATACATATTTTCTAACGTTTCCAATAATTAATACTCATTAAATGCTGTATCTGGGCTCCTTTTTGCTGTCAGATTCATTCCTTTGATTCTTCACTATCTTTGAGTTTTAAATGTCTTGAATAGGTATGAGCGTTGAATGACTGCTCGCACCTCCTCCATTTAATTTACTCGTATCTGTTGTTGCTCGTATATGTTGTTGCTCGTATCTGTTAACCAACCTTATTTCTTTGACTGTTTGACCAGTCTATATGTCATGACACGTCGCCATATACATAAATATAATTTTTCCCAATACAGATAGTCCCCCCACTTTCTATTTATTCATCAGCTTGAATATTTGGGAAGTGGAATTCATTTAAGGGAGAATTTTCGTCACCATTAATGCTCTGACAGAGTTTGACGCTTCACTTATTACTTTCATTTAATGCGCTAAACACGTGTCATCTTCTTATTGGTCATACAATTGTACAAGACTTTCTTAGGCTTTCTTTTCGGCTTCCCTGTCCACGAAGTGTCAGTTATCATTATTATGGACTTCCCATCATTATACTCTTTCCTTCTGACGGTCATTCATCGGTATAAATATAACTTCCATCTTTGTCTTCTACCATTTAAAGCGTATTGAACACTTTAATTCAAAACTTTTATTCGCTTCTTCTTCACTTCAATCTTCTTTGTCATGGCTTCTCCAAACCCTAACCCTAGAAGAACTCCTATTTTAGACAGCTTTCCCAATGCTCCCGTTAGGCATAGAAGAGGTGGTGGTGGTAGACTCCGTAGTTTAGGATCTGCTCGTGGTGGTAGTTCACTCACACCTTCTTCTAGTTCTAGCCCTTCTTCTAGAACTGGAGGTTCCCATTCTCAAAGGTTTTCTTCCAGAAACAAAGAATCCTCTGAACCCTTACGCGAACCTTTAGTGGAAGAAATAGTTCCAACGGACTTATCTTTTTACCATGACAGGGAATCTCTCAGAACTCAAGTCGCCTCTTTAAATCGAGATGATACTTATCCTTCTCAAATTACTGACCCTTTAATCCCCATAGTTCGTAGAGATTGTCATTGGAGTGATGATTTCCTATCATCATTCCTAATCCAAATCAGAGAATCACCTCCTACATTACTAGATTTTCTTTTATTTATACGTATCCCTTTACTTTAGGATTTAAACCAGCCATTGATCCGGTTATTCTGGATTTTTGTCGCTTTTTTAATGTTAGCTTGGGTCAAATTGGCCCAATCGTTTGGAGGGCTGTCACCTGCTTAAGGCACCTCACTAACTTGGCGGATGCCGAATTTACTTTTCCCCACCTAATTCATCTCTATTCCCCTAGGCTTTTTCGCAACGGCATTTTTACCCTAGCAACCAGGAGCAAGAGAGTTTTAGTGAGCCCTGAGGACGATAAACACCGTGGCTAGTATGCCCGGTTTGTTGCTGCCCCCATTGCTGGTTTAGTGGGTGAAAATAACGTTCCCTTCCCCGAGAAGTGGAACTTTGCACGTAAGTGTTAAATCTTCCTCGTGCCTTTTCCTTTCAGGTTTTATCACCTTTTCTAATGTCACTTCTTTTTCCTTTCTTAGCAACCATGGGTGTCGTGGAAACCGTGCCCAACTTCCGTGGTTGGGTAGGAAAATTGTTGAAGGCCGCTGCAATGGAGGGTAGATCGTGGAAAAACCGTTCCAGCCGTTATGGTTGGAAAGTAAAAACTCATGGTAAGGGTTTCTATTTTTCCTTGTCTGTATCTAAATATCTTCTTTGTTCTAACTTATATCCTTCTTTTTATCAGGATTTACTATTCGTGGGGTCACCGCAGAGTCAATCATAGCTGCTCGTGACTCTTTGAGTACTCGCACCTCTTCAGCCCAAGATGTATTCTTAGGTTCTTCAAAAAGAAAAACTACTGAAACTGAAGAAGAAGATTCAGAGGAGGAAGATGAAGGTTCCCTGGTGATGAGGCCTCGAGCCCGGAGACGTATCGTCTCTGATGATGAGGCTGAAGTTTCCCCTCATCTATCTCCCTCCAAGTCTGTTATTACTCCAGTTATCATTCCTGATGATGACGTCTCTCCTCACGACACTCGTGAGTCTATCGATCAACTTTTTGCTAGTGGTTTTGGCAGTGAAAACTTAGGACCTATTCTAGATGAAATTCCCTTATCTTCTTCTTCATCTCCCGTACCTATGATTGCTCCTTTACCTTCATCAACTGCTGCTTCTGTTCCTCCTTCTATCGCTCCTCCTTTGTCTGTTCCTCCATCTATTGTTCACCATACGGAGGTGGGCTCTTCAAGTAAGAGTACTACTATGAGGAGCGTAACCATTGAAGTTCCTGCTAACAACAGCCTCTTGAGAAAGTCTGGTAAGGCTGATATTTGGCTCGAGCCTTTGATTGGCCCCATTGAAAAAACAAAACTTGAAAGCCACAACAACCTGACCCTCATGAATGACATAGTATATTCCACTTTAAAGGTATTCTTCTTTCCTACTTTTCTCCATTCTGTAAAAATTTTCGACTCTAGGATTTTTACTTCTCTTTTATTTGTAGGCCAATCTTATTGGCACTGAGCTGATGAGCAGAATCTCCCTCTTGGAGAAGGTAGCACGTGATTCTCAGTTTGAGGCAAACAACTGGAAGGAACAGTTTGGCAGTGTTCAACTCGACATGGAGGGTTTACAAGAGAACAGGAATGCCTTAGAACAACAGGTTCGAGCACTCACTTCCGAGTTGGGGATCATCAAGGCTTCGTTGAATCAGGGGGAAAAGGAAAGAGAACGTCTTGAGACTTCATTTTCTGAACAATTATCCAGGGCTAGTGAAGAAATCAGAGCATTGAAGGATCTTTTGAACCAAAAAGAAATTTATGCCGGGGAGTTAGTTCAGAATTTGACTAAGGCACGGGAGGATCTTCGTGCCTCTGTGGATAGTATGCATGCTTTGGAGAATTCTCATGCTGCCCTTCAATCTTCTTATAATTCTGTATTAGCCGAGAATGAAGGACTCAAGAATGAGGTCGCTTCTTGGGAAAAAGATTATGAACTTCTTGAAGAGTCTACCAATGTTGAGGTAAGTTGGACCTTCTTAAAGTCTCGTCGTGATACTTTGGTCGAGATGAGTCAAGAAAATTTCAACCTGAAATCTGAATTAGCCAAGGTAAATGAAGCCATTGAACGAGCACAACAACCGCAAGATTTTTCATCTCCCGAGGTTGACCATGACTGAAACTACCTTGGCTGCGACCTCCACAATTGAAATTCCAGTGACTGTTGAAATTGCTACGAGTGTCAATCCTTCCTCGAGTTCCTCCGTTCCTCCTGCTGTTAGTCAAACCAAGATTCTACCCGTTGATGCTCCTACTGCTATATTTGAAGCTCAACCTTCAGTTGTCGATGGTGCTGCTCCAGTTGAGCCCACTGATGAACTCTCTTCAGTTCCTTCTTTTTAGAAGAAATTTTATAACTGTTTTAAATTCCCTTGTTGCAGGTGCCAATCTGGAAAACCATGTTTAAGATTTTTGGTTTCTTGTGATAGTTTGTTTTTGTATTCAAACCCTTGGCTATCACTTGAGGGTTGATTTTTTAGAAATACAAGTCCCCAAGTCTTGTTTAAGGGGCATTTTTTTGTATGAACAGTTCGATGACTAAGTTTATACTTAGTCTTTAGTTTTAAAATATTAAGAAGTTTGTCTTTAAACTTCCATCTGTTCTATTCGTGCCTTTTATTTTCAAGGACTTAAAGAATAGTCTGCATTTTTATTCTTTGAAAATGCTTTCATTAACCTCATTACTAAATAACATGAGTTTTATAAAAGAGGGCCCTGGAACTTAATGAAGAAGACGTCTCAACTTCATAATGGTGTGATCATACGATAAAAGAAATAGGAACACACGTGTTTTTTGCAATAACTTCGAGAAATTTTTATTTCTGAACTTTGACAAGTTTTGAATAATACTTTACATGTGCTTGAATTACATCTATAACTTTCTCGTAACTGTTTTTTCTTGTAACAATTTTTTTATGAAAAAATAATAAACACGAGGTTTTTCTTTATAACCCGTTTTAGAATACTAAATTCAAGGTTTTTCTTTACAACCTGCTTTAGTACACAGCTTTTACTCTAATTACAGTAAGGATTTCTTTAGCTTCGGCTCATGACGTCATTTGACTTTTATTACTCTGCACTTGACTTTTTCCCAGGCTTGATTTTTCTTCAATCTTCTCTGCCTTCTTTATATATACTTGTGTATATTATGTAGTCCCCCAAGTGTTTGAGTGTTGAAGTATGAAGCCTCGAGCACTTAATAGTTTCTCTCATTTGGTCCTTTTCCTGGAAAGGAAATACATACGGGACTCGAAGATACGATTATAGTTGAAGACTCCTTAACCCGTTTAAATTTCTATCAGAATAATTGTAACCCTAGGCCAAGAATTTTAGTTTATTCCATTTTGCCTTACAGGTCGTGACTCATCATTTAGTACAGGTTAGCGTTTTGCCTATCATCTAAAATCGTTAGTAAAATTTTAAAAAAAAAACAAATATAATTTAACATGGTGATACCTGACCGTGGGTTTTTCCTTAGAAGTAGTATCTCTTCAAATGAACTGCATTCCAATGCGAAGGAAGCACCTTCCGGTCCATTGTTTCCAACTTGTATGCTCCTTTTCCTGCAATATCTCGAACTCTGTAGGGTCCTTCCCAGGTTGGACTTAGTTTACCCGCGTTGGCCGCCTTTGTAGATTGAAAAACTTTTTTAAGCACGAAGTCCCCAGTTTTGAAGTATCGCAGTCGTGCTTTCCTGTTGTAATATCGTTCGATCACTTGCTTTTGTGCCGCCATTCTTATTAATGCAGCTTCTCTCTTGCCTTCCAGTAGATCCAAATTGACCCGCATCTCTTCATCATTAGACTCTTGTGTTGCTTGTGAGAATCTTGTACTCGGTTCTCCTATTTCAACTATGCTTCAGCTCCATAAACTAAAGAGAAAGGAGTTTCACATGTGCTCGTCTTTGTTGTCGTGCAATATGCCCATAAAACTCCGGGTAACACTTCAGGCCAATTACCCTTTGATTCCTCTAAACGTTTCTTCAAATTGTTGATTATGACTTTGTTCGTTGATTC
>NW_017670772.1:0-61086 GCF_001879085.1 Nicotiana attenuata | reverse complement strand
ACACAATATATATATATATATATATATATATATATATATATATATATATATATATATATATATATATATGTTATCACCATGTCCTGACACAAAATCAGATGCATGATCGGCATCTAGTGCGTTATCGACTCAGTGAATCTTGTACTCTTACTAAAAGATATCAAAGAAATGATACATCGCATGAAGTAGAATAGCATAATACACCTAATATGATATCATATCATAATCATAAAAGAGTATAAAGAGTAAACAACGAATCCATCTTAACCTACTCCTTCTTAAGTATATTGCGTATCTAGTCAAACCAAGTCATACAACGATCGCGCAACCCAAAGAAATAAAGGCATATAGTGAAGATATGCTACAGCGTATCTGAAGGCTCACTATTATAGTTGAATTATATCGTGAAATTCAGACGTTAGTAGTGTGGTATATTGAGTATTTACGCATAAAATGTATGGGGTGAGTCATACATACTGTTTAACCAAAAAATAGAATTTTAGTCAAAGCTAGAATTTAGAAGAATCGGGTTACTGATAATCGAAAAAGTAAATAAAGACAGAAATTTTAGAATAACCAAGTATGAAAGCTAGTAAATCAAAGTATATTCCAATAGTCACCCCACTCTACAATTGTCTGTTTCTTCCCTTTTTATAGTTCTTTTGGGATACGAGCCTTACCTTTGTCATAATAATGCTATTATGGGCAATTAATGACTTTAAATGTTACGTTATGCAATCATATACATTAAATACATATTCTCTAACGTTTCCAATAATTAATACTCATTAAATGCTGTATCTGGGCTCCTTTTTGCTGTTAGATTCATTCCTTTGATTCTTCACTATCTTTGAGTTTTAAATGTCTTGAATAGGTACGAGCGTTGAATTACTTGTATGACTGCTCGCACCCCCTCCATTTAATTTTCTCGTATCTGCTGTTGCTCGTATCTGTTAACCAACCTTATTTCTTTGACTGTTTGACCAGTCTATATGTCATGACACGTCATCATATACATAAATATAATTTTTCCCAATACAGATAGTCCCCCCACTTTCCATTTATTCATCAGTTTGAATATTTGGGAAGTGGAATTCATTTAAGGAAGAATTTTTGTCACCATTAATGCTCTGACAGAGTTTGATGCTTCACTTATTACTTTTATTTAATGCGCTGGACACGTGTCATCCTCTTATTGGTTATACAATTGTGCAGCACTTTCTTCGGCTTTCTTTTCGGCTTCCCTGTCCATGAAGTGTCAGTTATCATTATTATGGACTTCCCATCACTATACTCTTTCCTTCTGACGGTCATTCACTAGTATAAATATAACTTCCATCTTTGTCTTCTACCATTTAAAGCGTATTGAACACTTTAATTTTTCAAAACTTTTATTCACTTCTTCTTTACTTCAATCTTCTTTGTCATGGCTTCTACGAACCCTAACCCCAGAAGAACTCCTATTTTAGACAGCTTTCTCAATGCTCCCGTTAGGCACAGAAGAGGTGGTGGTGGTAGACTCCGTAGTTTGGGATCTGTTCGTGGTGGTAGTTCACTCACACCTTCTCCTAGTTCTGGCCCTTCTTCTAGAACTGGAGGTTCCCATTCTCAAAGGTTATCTTCCAGAAACAAAGAATCCTCTGAACCCTTACGCGAACCTTTAGTGGAAGAAATAGTTCCAACGGACTTATCTTTTTATCATGACAGGGAATCTCTCAGAACTCAAGTCGCCTCTCTAATCGAGTTGATACTTATCTTCTCGAATTACTGACCCTTTAATCCCCATAGTTCGTAGAGATTGTCATTGGAGTGATGATTTCCCTATCATTATTCCTAATCCAAATCAGAGAATCACCTCCTACATTACTGAATTTTCTTTTGTTTATACGTATCCCTTTACTTTAGGGTTTAAACCGGCCATTGATCCAGTTATTCTGGATTTTTGTCGCTTTTTTAATGTTAGCTTGGGTCAAATTGGCCCAAACGTTTGGAGGGTTGTCGCCTGCTTAAGGCACCTCACTAACTTGGCGGATCCCGAATTTACTTTTCCCAACCTAATTCATCTCTATTCCCCTAGGCTTTTTCGCAACGGTGTTTTTACCCTAGCAGCCAGGAGCAAGAGGGTTTTAGTGAGCCCTGAGGACGATAAAGACCGTGGCTGGTATGCCCGGTTTGTTGCTGCCCCCACTGCTGGTTTAGTGGGTGAAAATAACGTTCCCTTCCCTGAGAAGTGGAACTTTGCACGTAAGTGTTAAATCATCCTCGTGCCTTTCCCTTTCAGGTTTTATCACCTTTTCTAATGTTGCTTCTTTTTCCTTTCTCAGCAACCATAGGTGTCGTGGAAACCGTGCCCAACTTCCGTGGATGGGTAGGAAGATTGTTGAAGGCCGCTCCAATGGAGGGTAGATCGTGGAAATACCTTTCCAGCCGTTATGGTTGGAAAGTAAAAGCTCATGGTAAGGGTTTCTATTTTTCCTTGTTTGTATCTGAATATCATTTTTGTTCTAACTTTTATCCTTCTTTTTATCAGGATTTGCTATTCGTGGGGTCACCGCAGAGTCTATCATAGCTGCTCGTGACTCTTTGAGTACTCGCACCTCTTTAGCCCAAGATGTATTCTTGGGTTCTTCAAGAAGAAAAACTACTGAAACTGAAGAAGAAGATTCAGAGGAGGAAGATGAAGGTTCCCTGGTGATGAGGCCTCGAGCCCGGAGACGTATTGTCTCTGATGATGAAGCAAAAGTTTCCCCTCATCTATCTCCCTGCAAGTTTGTTATTACTCTAGTTATCATTCCTGATGTTGACGTCTCTCCTCACGATACTCGTGAGTCTATCGATCAACTTTTTGCTAGTGGTTTTGGTAGTGAAAACTTAGGACCTATTCTAGATGAAGTTCCCTTATCTTCTTCTTCATCTCCCGTACCTATGATTGCTCCTTTACCTTCATCAACTATTGCTTCTGTTCCTCCTTCTATTGCTCCTCCTTTGTCTGTTCCTCCATCTATTGTTCACCATACAGAGGTGGGCTCTTCAAGTAAGAGTACTACTATGAGGAGCGTAACCATTGAAGTTCCTGCTAACAACAGCCTCTTGAGAAAGTCTGGTAAGGCTGATATTTGGCTCGAGCCTTTGATTGGCCCCATTGAAAAAACAAAACTTGAAAGCCACAACAACCTGACCCTCATGAATGACATAGTATATTCCACTTTAAAGGTATTCTTCTTTCCTACTTTTCTCCATTCTGTAAAAATTTTCGACTCTAGGATTTTTACTTCTCTTTTATTTGTAGGCCAATCTTATTGGCACTGAGCTGATGAGCAGAATCTCCCTCTTGGAGAAGGTAGCACGTGATTCTCAGTTTGAGGCAAACAACTGGAAGGAACAGTTTGGCAGTGTTCAACTCGACATGGAGGATTTACAAGAGNGTTCTAGGTAAGTACGTGATTTCATATTCACTTAGCTCTATGGCCCATTTAGCTAACCTTCCTGACAACTCATGTTTAAGCAATATATTACGTAGGGGGTATGCAGTCACTACAACAATGAGATGACATTGAAAGTATGGTCTTAACTTCCTAGATGCCATGATTAGAGCAAGTGCTAATTTTTCCAATTGTGGATACCGTGTCTCTGCATCTAACAAAGATTTACTAACATAATAGATAGGAGATTGTTTACCCTGCTCTTCTCGAACCAAAACCGCGCTTACCGCAACTTTTGAAACAGCAAGGTAGATGAAAAGTTTCTCCCCAGCCTTGGCTTTTGCTAGCAAAGGTGGATTTGACAAGTATATTTTCAAATCCCTAAGTGCTTGTTGACAGTCCTCATCCCATTCAAAATGATCCTGCTTCTTAAGAGCTGAGAAGAATTTAAAACATTTTTCCGATGATTTAGAAATGAACCTTCCCAAAGCTGCGATTCTTCCTGTTAGTCTTTGAACCTCTTTCTTGTTGGAAAGTATATCAGGAATTTCTTCAATGGCCTTAATCTGTGCAGGATTCACTTCAATACCACGGTTAGAAACAAGAAAACCTAAAAACTTACCTGATGCCACAACAAATGCACATTTTTCTGGATTCAACTTCATATTATATTTTCGTAAAATTTTAAATGTATTAGATAGGTACGATATATGATCTTCTGAATGTTGAGTCTTAACTACCATATCATCTATATATACTTCCATAGTTTTACCTAAATGTTCTTGAAACATTTGGGTGACCAACCTTTGATACGTTGCACCTGCATTCTTAAGACCGAAGGGCATTACCTTGTAACAGTAAGTCCCCCTGTCTATTATAAAAGAAGTTTTTTCTTCATCTCCTGGATCCATCTTGATTTGATTATAACATGAATATACATCTAAAAAACTTAATAGCTCATGCCCTGCAGTAGCATCAATTAACTGATCTATGTGCGGTAAAGGAAAGGAATCTTTTGGACAGGCTTTATTAAGGTCTGTGTAATCTACATAGACTCGCCACTTACCGTTCTTCTTAGGAACCACAACAGTATTAGCTAACCAGTTAGGATATTTTACCTCACGAATTGAACCAATTTTTAGCAATTTTTGAACTTCCTCTTGAATCACCTTATTTTTCAAAGTTCCTTGCTTTCTTTTCTTTTGCTTCACGGGAGGATATGATGGATCTTCATTCAACTTATGAGTCATGACTTCCGGTGGTATCCCTGTCATGTCAGAATGGGACCAAGCAAAACGTTTTACCTCCGGGCTAAGATTAACTCCTATGTACACTTTTCTCTCGGGCCAATGTATAAATAACACCACGGCCTCTAGCGCTTCTATTGTTGTTTTGATGTTCTCGTTCTCCTCCGGTTCTTGAATGGTATCGGGTCTCGAATCCAGATCTGTTTGCTTTTGCTCAGGTGAGGTTGACTCCGTGTTACCCTCACCTAAATTCTGTAATTGCTATTTGTCTTCACCCTTAACAGTTGAATCTGCAATGGAATTGATGCTTCTAGATGTTTGTTGATCGCCTCTGATTTGGCATATTCCCCATGGAGATGGAAATTTAATAACTTGATGTAAAGTTGAAGGCACAGCTTCCATGTCATGAATCCATGGCCTCCCAAGAATCATATTGTAAGCCATTTCCATATTTACAACTTGAAATTTGGTATCTTTAACGACGCCTTCTGCGAATGTAGTAAGTATTGCCTCCCCTTTTGTTACAACACTAGAGTTATCAAATCCCGACAAAGTATGCGCCTTTGGAATTAATTTATCCTCCGCTTGCATCTCGTGCAATACTCGTATTAAAATAATGTTTACAGAACTACCTGGATCAACCAATACTCATTTTACGTTAGTGTCACGTACAAGTAAAGATATTACCAGTGCATCGTTATGCGGAGTTATGAGTCCCTCGGCATCTGCGTTGTTGAATATAACATTCTCCTCTTCCAGTACATGTCGAGGCTGCTTCCCGTGGGTAATTGTCACTTTTGAAACCTTTTTATATGATACATCATTGATCTCTTCACCTCCACTTATAACGTTGACAGTTCTCTTGGGCGAAGGTGGTTTTGGAGGCTCCTGCCTTTCTTCATGTATGCTTGTTTACCTTTCTCACTGAACAACTCAGTAAGATACCCCTGTTTTAACAAATGATCAACTTCACCTTGCAGAAACCTGCAATCTGCTGTTTTATGCCCATGATCGTTATGAAATTCGCACCAATGATCAGGGTTTCGTCTGTTCGAATTCGATCGCATTTCCTTTGGCCATCGTACCTTATCTCCCATGCTTCTTAAAACAGCCACGAGTTCAGAGGTGCTTACATTGAAGTTGTAACCACCGAACCTTGCCTTTAGACTTCCATCATCATCTCGTGACCCGCGTGTGTTCCGGTCATTTCCGAACCTAGATGAGGAGCCTGAATCCTTGTTTCTAGGTTTGTGATCGTACCTTTGATTATCTTGCCTTGATCGTGAATCTTTCCCCACAGGTCCCATGTATGGCTCGTATCTGTTTTTACCGGATCTCTTTTCATTTTCCACACGCCTTGAGCTTACCTTTTCTTCTGTTTTATGTCGTAAAATAATGTCTTCTTCAATCCTCATCTTTGTACTGTATCTGTTGTAGACATCATTCCACGTTGTTGCTGGGAATTCTCGAAGGCTTTCTTTGAGTCGCCTCGTGGCTTCTGAACTCTTCTCATTCAAATTACTAGCAAATGCTATGGCTGCCCAGTTGTCAGGTACTCGTGGCAGCGTCATTCTTTCCCGTTGAAATCTATCTACGAACTATCTAAGCAACTCTGAGTCTCCTTGCTTGATTTTGAAGATGTCTTCCATTCGCTTTTCAACTTTTTGAGCTCCCGAGTGTGCTTTGATAAATAAATCTGCAAGCTCAGCAAACGAATTTATAGAATTTTCAGGTAAAAGAGAATACCATGTTAAGGCCCCTTTAGTGAGTGTTTCACCGAATTTTTTGACCAAGACCGACTCAATCTCTTGCTTAGTCAAATCATTGCCCTTAACACCTGTTGTGTATGCAGTAACGTGATCTCGTGGATCTGATGTACCATCATACTTGGGAATATCAGGCATCTTAAACTTCTTTAGAATTGGGAGGGGAGCAGCACTTGGCTTCCATGGTTGTTGGGAATACTTATCTATATTTACTCCCTTGATCACGGGCGGTACTCCAGGTATTTGCTCTATGCGTTCATTTTGCTCCTTAAGCTGTTTCTGCAAGGTTAGTACTAGATTTTGTAAATCAGAGTTAACTGGATTACCTGGGTCTCTCTGTTGTATTTCACTAGGGGTTCCACTGCTGCCTGAATTAACCAATCCTGAACGAGGATTCTCCAAAGTGTTGTTGTTTGGAGTAGATATGGGTGGAACAGCAGGTAATTGGCTAACAAAAGTTTGAAGAGCTTTATTAACTTGAGAGGCAATAAGTTTTTGCAAAGCCTCATTCATGGTTTCAACATTTTTGAATTGAGCCTGTCCATCTGTGTGAGATCCATCAGGAGTGCCTTCACGAGACCGTCGTGGTGAGCCTCGTGGAGAACCGTGTGGAGAGCCTCGTGGAGAGTCTCCCTGAAGTTGTTGGATTGTTTGAATTTCTGGGTTTCCTTGAGTGTTGTCATTGTTGTTCGACATGATTGATGCAATCAAGAAAATTAGGTTGAGATATACTTGATTATCAGATTTCCGGTAACGGAACCAATTTGTTTAACCAAAAAATAGGATTTTTGTCAAAGCTAGAATTTAGAAGAATCGAGTTACTGATAATCAAAAAAGTAAATAAAGACAGAAATTTTAGAATAGCCAAGTATGAAAGCTGGTAAATCAAAGTATATTCCAATAGTCACCCCACTCTACAACTGTTTGTTTCTTCCCTTTTTATAGTTCTTTTGGGATACGGGCCTTACCTTTGTCATAATAATGCTATTATGGGCAATTAATGACTTTAAATGTTACGTTATGCAATCATATACATTAAATACATATTCTCTAACGTTTCCAATAATTAATACTCATTAAATACTGTATCTGGGCTCCTTTTTGCTGTTAGATTCATTCCTTTGATTCTTCACTATCTTTGAGTTTTAAATGTCTTGAATAGGTACGAGCGTTGAATTACTTGTATGATTGCTCGCACCCCCTCCATTTAATTTTCTCGTATTTGTTGCTGCTCGTATCTGCTGTTGCTCGTATCTGTTAACCAACCTTATTTCTTTGACTGTTTGACCAGTCTATATGTCATGACACGTCATCATATACATAAATATAATTTTCCCCGATACACGTACCCAATAAGAAATCCATAAAGCCCGGGACAAGCCTTATACAAAAACAATGAAATGCATGCGATGACACAATATATTCTGACTGAACTGACCTAATCGAATGTGGTAAAATACTTGAACGCCAACTTCTTTGAAAAGTGACAACGTTGTTTAGCCTAAAATTTGATTATTAGGCTAAATCAATTAAATTTACATGCTTAGGCCACAACCAATTGATTCAATCCAATTGAGTTGATCTTTTTTATTATTATAAAATTTACGCCGTTAGCCTTCTATTGTTCAACAAATGGTTACATCAGAAAGAGAGGAGTGTATCGACCAGTCCTCTGTTAAGAAAGTTCGTTGTAGCTACAAACAAAACCATATAAATTTTCATTGTATGAAAATGCCATTATTGCTTGTTTAGAACTAAGAGAACTCTATAGAGAGCATTCATGGAAGTCAAATATTGTCCAAAAGCCCATCCTGTTTGTATACGGTCATAATCATATGCCTCTGATTTATAGGTTTGAGGATCCGTCAAAGGCCCGAGTTCGGGTGAGGTCGAGTTCGAGACTAGTGGACCAGAATCGATCTCAAAGACAAAATGTAGTGCCCGGAGATAGGAGCACGAGGAGCACCGGGGGCAAGTATGCTTGGCCCCGTAATAGTACCGTTAAGAACTTGTAATAGAATGGGCTAGATTCCTGCCACCTCCCCAATATCATGACGCAAATCCCGGAATATGATTGTACGATTCCGTACTAGGACGTTAGACAGTTGTATCAGGAATATTCCCTACTGTAAATAGAAATATTCCATATTTAGGATTCCCCTATTATAGGAAGGGGGACCCCAATCATTTGTAAACATACATAATCACTACTACAACAACAACAATAACAAACCCAGTTTGGTCCCAACAGGTGGGGTCTGGGGAGGGTAGTTTGTACGCAGACCTTACCCTACCTAATGCAGGTAGAGAGGCTGTTTTCAATAGACCCTCGGCTCAGGAAGGAAAAGAAAAAAAAAAGGGGGGGGGGGGGGGGATAAAGGAAAACATACATAATCACTGAGAAAAGAAAATATTCTCTACTTTTTGCCTACTGTTCATCAGCATTGTCCTTTAGCTCTACTGTTCTTGCTTTACTTTTCTTACTTTATTGCTCTTAGCCTGTCTCGAGGTCACCATCTCGAGGTCACTACTGTCAAGTAATATTGGTTTGATTCACTTGTCTCCTTCACTTCTACTTCATATTTCTTGATATTAATTGGTATTGAACTAAATCATGTTGGCCCAAGTAAAGGTGATTTTTGAAGACTGACAAAGGAATTCAGACATGGACCAGGTCCATCCTTGTGAGGCACAGATATGGTTAGCTCAAGCAGGTGAGTTGCACGTGAAGGAGATAAACCTAACTTACCGGAAGTGATATCTCCTGATCCTGATCGAAAAGGTTGCATATTGGATAAGGAGAAAGACTCCTTACTCAAAGAGAACATGGCTTAAGAGAAGGATAGAGTTAGAGGATGAGATCAACTAGAACTCTTCCACCAAGGAAGAGTAGCATTAGAATTCTAGTCAATCTCTATTTACTAACTCCATAAATATCAGTGTTGTTCTCTTTTACAGGTAACGCACATAAACAGAAGTTAAACGTGAATTGAGAGCAAAATAGCAAGGCAATTTTGCAAGCAATTCGTGTGTGATTCAAGAGTGCAAACTTGAAGCTACTTGAACCAGATAGAAGAACCAGTTCCAAGAGTCTTTCTTTTATTCTAGTTCAATTGTAGTAGGTGTTTTCATATTCTACCTTTCAGCTTATCTAGAAGCAAATTGTATTAGGTACTCAGAGTTTTCAAGTTAGAGTTAACTTGAAGTTGTCGCAACAGTTGAGGCTGTGTACTACAACAGGATTAGAGTTAATCCTAGGTTTACAAAAGAGTTTTTGTAAATGCAGTTTTTGGCTCAGTGATTTTAGTGGAGAGTTTGGGAAAATCCTACTAGAAAGCAGGTAGTGGTTTTTTCACCTTTTGAGCTAGGTGTTTTCCACGTAAAATCTTTGTGTTCTTTAATTTCTGTACTTATTATTCCGCAACAGTAGTAGTTGGAACACATAGAAGAATCAGGTCCTTCTATAATCAAGTTAAGCGAAAAATTGGGTACCACACAAATCACCCCCCCCCCCCCCCTTGTGTGTTATTGAAGTATAAAACATCAAATCACATATCTTGAGAACCACAAATCAAATTTAATTATTACTCAAATTTTCGAGGTAAACAGTTTGACGCCCACCGTGGAGCCAAAGATAATAGTGATTGTTTCTTTACTGATTCTCATTACACACGTTATTTTTACACTTTTTCTTGTCAAGAATTTTTGATTCTCAGGCTGAAACATGTCTAGCTCACAAAATGCACCTATTCATGATAACGAAGGTCTTGGTGAAAACAACAATATAGGGGTCGATGTACCACCAGTAAACCCTGCGGAAGTGCCAAACATGGAACCAGTTGATGTTAGTTCTCACATTGCTCTAAACGCGGATTTGGGAATAGACCCCGGAGGGAGTTTACGCAGGAAAGCCCGAAATGGTAGCCAAGGAACACAAGGCATGGGTGATGGAGGAATCAGCCTCCAAGTGATATTCGAAATGCTGCAAGCTCAATAGATTGCCATTTCTCAACTTCAAAGTTAAAATAAGACTCTGAGTGTAGCTGAACATGAAAACAATCGACGTGCTGAGCCAACGCCAGAAAGGCCAAATGGAAACGACTCGGGAACTGACCCCACCATTATGAAAATGCTCGAAGAGCTCACTAAGAGGATCGAGTCCGGAGAAAAGAAAATTGAAGATAACGATAAGAAGGTGGAGACTTATAACTCCCGTGTAGATCAGATATCGAGGCACCTCCAATTTTGAAAGGATTAGATGCCAAACAGTTCATACAAAAACTGTTCCCCCAAAGTGCAGCTCCGATGCCTATTCCTAAAAAGTTTCGCATGCCCGATATACCCAAATATAATGGGACAACTGACCCTAATGAGCATATTGCTTCGTACACTTGCGGGATCAAAGGAAATGATTTGAATGACACCGAGATTGAATCAGTCTTGTTGAAAAAGTTTTGAGAAACATTGTCGAAAGGAGCCATGATTTGGTACCACAATTTACCTATTAACTCTATTGACTCATTTGCTATGTTAGCAAACACCTTCGTGAAAGCACATGATGGGGCCATAAAGGTGGCCACGAGGAAATCAGACGTCTTCAAGATAAAACAGAGGGATGATGAGATGTTGAGGGAATTCGTGTCGAGGTTTCAAATGCAAAGAATGGAATTACCACCGGTCTCCGATGATTGGGCAGTACAGGCCTTTATGCTAGGTTTGAACGAACAGAGCTCGATTTTCTCTTGACAATTGAAGAAGAACTTGATTGAGTATGTGTACAACCGATACCAATTGAAGATCAGGGTCGAGGATGACCAGTTGGGAGCCCCCTCGGGTTCAGCTCATCCTAACAGGTTTGTGGCCAAGCCACCGAGGGATACGAACAGGGAATCGAGATCGAACAGGGAATGGTATCAGCAGTATGTCGTTCGAAGGAACCACGGTTCAGGTTGAAACGCTCCTCGATAAAATTGGAGAAATGATCGGGATCAAAGTTCTTGGGGACTCATGAGTAAAAACGGATTCGATAAGTGTACTGATCCCGCGGAGGCACCTCGGTTATCAGAGTACATCTTCAGCGTAGATGCATCAGGGATTATGTCAGCTATAGGAAAAATCAAAGACACCAAGTGACCCAGGCCTATACAAACCGATCCTTCCCAGAGGAACCCGAACCTAATGCGCAAGTATCATGGCACACATGGTCATAGAACAGAAGATTGCAGGCAGCTAAGAGAGGAGGTGGCTCGGTTGTTCAGCGAAGGTCACCTTCGAGAATTTCTAAGTGATCGAGCCAGGAATCACTTCAGGGAAAGGGATGCAAGAAAAAATGAGCAGGAAGAACCACAACATGTAATGCACATGATCATTGGCGGAATCGATGTCCCTCAACAACCTGTATTCAAACGCACCAAAGTGTTAATCACCAGAGAAAAATAGACTCGGAGCTACGTGCCCAAGGACGTCTTATCATTCTGTGACGAGGAAGCAGAAGACATATCTCAGCCTCATAACGACGCATTGGTAATCTCTATCCTTTTAAATAAAATACAAATTAAACGTGTTTTGGTGGATCCAGGTAGCTCAGCGAATATAATTAGATCGAGGGTCGTAGAGCAACTCGGCCTACAAGATCAGATTGTACCTGCATCCCGGAACCTAAATGGCTTCAACATGGAAAGCAAAACAACAAAGGGAGAAATTATCTTGCCAGTAAACGTAGCCGGGGCCATACAGGACACCAAATTCCATGTCATCAAAGGTGAAATGAGATATAACGCACTCGTCGGGAGACCATGGATACACAACATGAGGGCAGTGCCTTCAACTCTTCACCAGATGATGAAATTCCCTATAGAGGAAGGAGTGAAAATAGTCTACGAAGAGCAATATGCTGCAAAAGAGATGTTTGAAATCGAGGAAGTGGTGCCGATTTCAGAGCCCTTGACCTCGGAGAAATCAAGCACCAAAGGTAAGCAGGAGGCTAAATATCAATCGCAGCCTCTAGCCTTGATAGATTAGGAACAACAGGCAATCGAAGACGATGAGGACTTCCTTGCTCCTCGAACCTTCATCATTCCCGAAGAGTCCGATGCAACCAAGTCAACTGTCGAGGAACTAGATCAGGTCATACTTATCGAATATCTGCCCGAGAGAAAGGTATACCTAGGAATGGGATTAACTCCTGAACTCAGGAAAAAACTCATTCAATTTCTTATTGATAATATAGATTGCTTTGCTTGGTCTCATTTAGATATGACAGGGATTCCACCGAAAATCACCACGCATAGGCTGAGCACCTCTCCCATGTTCAAACCGGTGAAGCAAAAGAGGAGGCCTCAGTCCGAGGTAAAACATGCCTTCATAAAAGATGAGGTGACAAAACTTCTTAAAATAGGATCCATTCGGGAGGTAAAGTACCCCGAGTGGTTAGACAACGTAGTTGTAGTTCCTAACAATGGAAACAAGCTTAGAATGTGTGTAGACTATAAGGACTTGAACAAAGCATGTCCAAAAGATTCTTTCACATTGCCAAACATCGATCGAAAGATCGATGCCACGGCTGGCCATGAGACCCTAACTTTTCTCGATGCCTACTCTTGGTACAATCAAATTCAGATGAACCCGGAGGACCAGGAAAAGACTTCATTTATTACTAAATTTAGAACTTATCTTTACAACGTCATGCCCTTCGGGCTTAAAAATGCAGGAGCTACATACCAACGCTTAGTTAACAAAATGTTCGAAGAACAGATAGGTAAAATAATGGAAGTCTATATTGATGACATGTTGGTTAAGTCCCTGCGCGCAGAGGACTATTTAGCTCATTTGTAGGAAACATCCGAAATCTTGAGGAAATACAACATGAACCTTAACCCGGAGAAGTGTGACTTTGGAGTCAGTTCGGGTAAATTCCTCGGCTTCATGGTCTTAATTTGGGGTATCGAGATTAACCCCGATAAAATCAAGGGCATCGAAGATATCAAGGTCGTGGATAGTGTGAAAGCCGTGCAAAGGTTAACATGTTGGTTCATTTCGAAGTCATCAGATCGAAGTTACCATTTCTTTTCCTTGCTAAAAAAGAGAAAGGATTTTACATGGACCCCGGAATGCCAACGAGCCCTGGAGGAACTTAAGCGATACCTATCATACTTTGCTTCATACCCCGAAGGTAGATGAAAAGCTTTACCTATATTTGGCGATATCAGAGATATCAGTAAGTGGGGTACTAGTTCAAGAAGAGCATGGTACGCAGTTTCCTGTTTATTACGTGAGCCGAACTCTAGGGGATGCAGGAACAAGGTACCCTCACTTAGAAAAATTGGCACTTGCATTAATAAGCGCATATCAAAAGCTAAAGCCATACTTTCAATGTGATCCTATATGTGTATTAACCACTTACCCTCTTCGAAATGTTTGCATAAGCCCGAGCTATCAGGCCGATTGGCCAAATGGGCCGTCGAGCTTAGCGGTTATGATATCAAATATCAACCCCGAACGACCATCAAATCTTAGATCCTAGCTGACTTTGTGGCTGATTTTATGCCGGCCCTCATACCCGAAGTGGAGAAAGAACTCCTGCTATGTTCGGGTACAACATCGGGGGTATGGACCCTTTTCACATACGGTGCCTTGAATGTGAAGGGGTCCGACCTTGGCATTTTCTTGAAGCCACTCACGGGTGATACCATTAGACAATCTATTAAAACTTCTAGACTGACTAACAATAAGGCCGAGTATGAGGCCATGATCGCAGGTCTCGAGCTAGCCAAAAGCTTGGGAGCGGAGGTCATCGAGGCCAAGTGCGATTCTCTATTGGTGGTAAACCAAGTAAATAAAAGTTTCGAGGTGTGAGAGGATAGAATGCAGCGGTACTTGGATAAGCTACAGGTAACTTTGCACCGCTTCAAGGAGTGGACTCTAAATCATGTGCCTCGAGAACAAAATAGCGAGGCCGATGCACTTGCTAACCTAGGATCCTCGATCGAAGAAGCTGACATCGTCCCGGGGATTGTCATCCAATTATCGAAGTCTGGGGTTGAAGAGGGACATGCCGAGATAAATTTAATGAGTTTAACGTGGGACTGGAGGAATAAGTATATCGACTACCTGAAGAATGGAAAACTCCCATCGGACCATGAAGAATCGAGGGCCCTACGAACCAAAGCTGCTAGATTTGTATTAGATAAAGATGGAACATTGTATAGAAGAACGTTCGATGGGCCATTAGCGGTATGTTTGGAGCAAGGGGACACCGATTATGTTCTTTGAGAAATCCACGAAGGCACTTGTGGGAATCACTCCGGCGCCGAGTCTTTGGTTCGCAAAATTATCAGAGCAGGTTACTACTGAATGGAAAAAGATACTAAGGAATTTGTCACAAAATGCAATAAGTGTCAACGATTTGCACCGATGATCCATCAGCCCGGAGAACAACTCCACTCAGTCTTATCTCTGTGGCCTTTCATGAAACGGGGAATGGATATAGTCGATCCTGTACCAACGGCCCCAGGTAAAGCTAAATTTATTTTGTTTATGACTGATTATTTTTCTAAGTGGGTAGAAGCATAGGCCTTCGAGAAGGTCAGAGAAAAAGAGGTTATTTACTTCATTTGGGACCACATCATATGCCGGTTCGGGATACCTGCTGATATTGTATGTGACAATGGAAAATAATTTATTGGCAGCAAGGTGACGGAGTTCCTCGAGGCCCACAAAATAAAGAGGATTTTATCGACACCATACCATCCAACTGGAAATGGACAGGCCGAGTCCACAAACAAAACCATAATTCAAAAACCTAAAGAAGAGGTTGGACGATGCGAAGGGAAAATGGAGAGAAGTTCTACCCGAGGTCCTTTGGGCATACCAAACAATATCAACATCCAGCACAGGGGCTACCCCGTTCTCCTTAGTGTATGGCTCTGAGGCCCCCATCCCTGTCGAAGTCGGAGAACCCATCGCCATGTTTTGACACACATCGAAGGAATCAAATTGCGAGGCCATGAACACTAGCCTCGAGCTGCTAGATGAGAAACGAGAAGCAGCCCTTGTTCGGATGGCTGCTCAAAAGCAAAAAATTGAAAGGTACTACAATAGAAGGACCAATCTCCGACACTTCAGAATCGGGGACTTAATTCTACGGAAAGTTACTCTCAATACTCAAGACCCAAACGAAGGAAAGCTAGGCCCGAATTGGGAAGGACCGTACCGAGTCCTCGGAGTGGTCGGCAAAGGATCTTAAAAACTTAGCACGATGGAAGGCGAACAACTGCCAAACAATTGGAACACATCATTACTCAAATGATACTACTGCTAAGGTATGGTTTTATCCTTTTTGTCCATTTGAGTTTAAAACTAACTCATTACAGATTTTCGATCGAAGCTATCGAACACGCCCTATTCGCATGAAGTCCTTAGGTTTTAAAGCATGCGTTGCACTCTTTTTCCCTTAGATCGGATTTTATCCCAAATGGGTTTTACCGGCAAGGTTTTTAATAAGGCAACAATTATATGCTACCTAAGGAGGACTCAACAGTATCCAAGGCTTCTTTTAATTCAACCTCGAATACTGGGGGACATCACCCTTGGAGGTCATATTTTCGAGGAAAATGCTTCACCCCTGAGAGGGCCTCGATAGGAAATCTGATGTTTTAAACGTCAATACCACACAAGAGTGGGGGGGGGGGGTGATTTGTATGGTACCCAATTTTCGCTTAACTGAACTATAGAAGGACTTGGTTCTTCTAGGTGTTCTAACTATTGCTATTTGCGGAATAATAAATACAGAAAATAAAGAACATAGAGATTTTTACATGGAAAACACCTGGATCAATAGGTGAAAAAACCACGACCTACTACTCAGTAGGATTTTCCCAAACTTCCACTAATATCACTGAGCCAAAACAGCCTATACAAAACTCTTTGTAAACCCAAGGATTAACTCTAATCCCGTTGTGGCAACCAGCCTCTAGCTGCTGCGACAACTTGAAGTTAACTCTAACTTGAATACTCAAAGTACCTATTACAATTGCTTCTAGATAAAGCTGAAAGGTACAATATAAAACACCTACTACAATTGAACTAGAAATAAAGAAAGACACATAAAACTCTTTATGGAGCTGGTTCTTCAATATGGTTCATGTAGCTTCTGGTTTGCACACTTGAATCACACACGAACTGCTTGCAAAAAGCCTTGCTATTTTGCTCCCAATTCAGGTTTAACTTCTGTGTTTTTGTGCAACACACATAATGTGAGAACATCCTACAATTTATAGAGTTAGTAGATGAAGAAATAACTAGAGTTCTGATGCAACTCTTCCTTGGTGGAAGAGTTCTAGTTTATCTCAACTTCTAACTCCTTTCCTATCTTGGATAATGTTCTGTCTGAGTAAGGAGTCCTTCTCCTTATCAATTATGCAACCTTTTCGATCAGGAGATATTAAATACACCAAGTTAAGCTTATCTCCTTCACGTGCATCTCACATGCTTGAATCTGCCCGTTTTTGTGCACCTGAGGAATGGACCTGCGGGATGGACCTGGTTCATGCTGAGCTTCCTTTGTCAATCTTCAAAACTAACCTTCTCTTGGGCCAACAAATTCGCCCTTTTTGATGATGACAAACTCTGTGCTTTCCATAAGCTTAGGCCCTGCCAGAAATCAGCTCAACATCAACACAATGTTAGAAATATTTTTCCTTTTTATCACTTATCATCAAGGACCAGGTACATTAGGTTATAAACACCACTGTTCAAAGTGTAAAGCACAACCTTTTTCCCCCTTTTGGCATCATCGAAAAGTTGCATAAAATGTAAGATAACCAGATTTTAAAGCTTACTCATGGCCACTGGGGCTACTTCAAATGCAAACATGGATTAATCATCATAGATCAAACTAAGAATTTCAACCATCAAAGAAATATAAACAAACAGTTAGAGCAAAAATAGTGAACTTCATTGATGATTGATAAGATTCTACCACAAAGCATAAGAAGAAATAAAAATACTGAAAACATGAGCAAAAGAAACAAAACGTCCCGAACTGGGTCACTGGTTGATCTACACTAGGCTAGGATTTAAGGCTTGGAAGAGGTAGGGGATGGGTTGTTTACTTGGAGAAGTTTCAGCATGTCTTGAAGAATTCCACCATTCTTCTCCTTTTCCCTTGCAAGTTCAGTTCTGAGAGCATCTCTCTCAGAGTCTACCTCAACCAATCGTGTCTTCAGTCTTGCAATCTCAACATCCTTTGCCTCACTCCGACTTTGCTATTGATAGGTGTCTTTTTAGATGAACCAGGTTCATTAGGAATGACATTGACTTCATAATCACAAGCAAGCAGAGGGTCCTTGGTTGATCTACACTAGGCTAGGATCCTTGCTTGTACCTTGAAATGTGCAAGCACAATTGTGAGAATGAAACCATAGGGAATGGCATGAGTTTTGGTGCCATTGATAACCCTATCAGTAGGTCCAAGAGGGTTTCCTGTTCAGATGGAACAGGTTCATCTATATTTTTCCCAAGTTGAACCAACCCCTCAGCAGCTTCGCCAGACCCACTTCCCCCTGTTTTGCTCACACTCTCTTCTATTTCAGTAAATTCCTCTCCCCAAACAACCATTGCACCAGTTTCTTTTGTTAGACCAACATGAGTGGGTGAGGAATCAACCACTCTTGTACCCTTTCCCCTCATAGTACTCCTAGCACCCTTGCTCTCTTTTTCTTTTCCTTTTTATTTTTACCACCAACTTCTCCAGATTCTGTAGTCTCAACACCTGCTATAGATCCTACCAGTACAAATCTATTCTCTATATTTGCAGCAACTTCAGAAATTGTCTCAGGAGTAACTTTAGAATCAGAAGATACCTGTTCAGTTTCGGAAGACCTACTTTCTTCCCCCTTAGTAGCAGACATAAATGAATCTTCAAATTTTTGGGATTCTTCTTCCCTACCTGCTTTCAATTTCTTATTTATTTTCTTGATCTGCTATCCTTCAGCAACAATCTTACGAGCTATCATCTTTACTCTACTTTTCTTAGAGATTGGTGTTGTAGAAGGTGTGGAAGTAGTTTCCTGTGGTGGTGATGAAGGATTTTCAGGGGTGTTCGACATATCTGGGCTAGGGTATGGAAGAGAAGAGAATTAGATTGTGTTTGGAAGATGAAAGAAGAATGAGAGTTTTTGACGGCTTGAGAGATGAAGTAAGGAATACACTAAAGCTGATCAATATACATGGAAATAATTGATGGGGTGACTACAACTTTTCATACTCTTCGAAGTTTAATTAAACTGGAATTCAGTTTTATAGAGACATTGGAGTGTATCCCTAGAATCTAGATACTTCCATTCGATTGGGACTCTTTTGAATGGGACTGGTTCACTTGTAACGGATAAGTCCAAAAGGAGTTTGTATTTGGTAGGACTCTGCTCATGATCCAAATATAGTTATTTCAAATTATGCAGAGTGTAGAAAACAAACCATGTTATCTTGATGAACCAGGTTCTTCACTGATAGTTCTCTTGTGTGAGTCTAAATTTGCCAAAATAGAGAAAATATCATTAGTGATTAATGAGTTATTTTAACACATGGCATAAGAGTATACTATGGAAAGTATGAGACTGAGCAAGATTTAACCTAATTATACAACTTACTGACTTTCTAACCAAAATTTGTTTTTCAATATTTTTTTCATTTTTTTGTTTAACCTTGAACTGGTCCTTTTAGGTGATCTTAATCATGCCTAATTCGAACCCGTTCCTCTGAAAGTGATCTCTACCTAAGGCTTTTGTGAAGATGTCAGCAATTTTCTTGTCAGTAGCACAAAACTCCATTGTGATCAAGCCTTTCTCATAGTTGTCCCTCAAAAAATGGTGTCTAACATCTATGTGCTTTAGTTCTCTTTTGATGAACCGAATTCTTGGTCATACTAATAGCACTAGTGTTATCACAGAAAATAGGGATGCAACCAACTTCAATACCAAAATCCATCAACTGCTGCTTGATCCACAATAATTGAGCACAACATGAAACAACAACAACATACTCCGCTTCAGCAGTAGATAAGGCCATTTTGAATTTTGCTTTTTGGTAGCCCATGACACAAGACATGAACAAAGGAAGTGTGCCATACCTGAGCTTCTCTTCCTATCCACAAGGAAGTCTGCATAATCAGCGTCAGCATATCCCACTAGGTTTAAATTGCTACCTTTTGGATACCAAAGGCAAAAGTCAGTGGTGCCTTTCAAGTATCTCAGTATTCTCTTGACACCAATCAAGTTGGACTTCTTCGGATTTGCCTGAAATAGAGCACAAAGACCTATACTTAAAACAATGTCAGGCCTGCTAGTAGTAAGATACAAAAGAGAACTAATCATTCCCCTATAAAACTTCTGATCAGCAGATGAACCAGGTTCATCTATATCCAATTTCGTGGATGTTGCAATAGGAGTGTCAATTTCTTTGGATGTTCCTTCCTGGTTTTGTTACTGAGGAATAGGTTCATGGATAGGTTCCCTCGAGGTTTAAGGATCAGTTCCTCTCTAGTTAGTTCCCCCTGTCATGTTGCTCTGGGTGGAAGGACCTGTGCCATCACCTGTTCCATCTTGTGATGCATCTTTAGGCTGGACTGTGGTTTCACCACTTCATCTTTAGATGTTAAGAACAATGTCCAAGTAAACCTAGAGTAATCATCAACAAGCACCATCACATATCTTTTACCACATCTGCTTAATGTTCTCATTGGACCACAGAGATCCATATGGACCTGTTCCATCGTTCTGGTGGTGCTTACCACTTTCTTGCATTTAAAAGAGGATCTTACCTGCTTCCCCCTTGCACAAGCCTCACAAACTTTGTCTTCCTTGAACTTGCTGTTAGGCAGCCATATCACCAGGTCCTTGGAGACTAATTTGTTGAGTTGACTCAGACTTGCATGTCCAATTCTCTTGTGCCAAAGGAGGGGATCATTGTCCAAGACACTTAAGCAAGTGAGTTCATTTTCTGAAAGTGTGGACAAAAATAATTGTATGTATTGTTTACTCTTTTTCCCTGCAAAACAATCTTGTCAGTGGTAATTTTAATCACAAAACATTTGGTAGTGGTGAATGCTACCAAGTTACTCTATCACATAATTGTGCTACACTGATTAGACTGTACTCTAGGCCATCTATCAAGTAGACATTATCGATAGAGTGAGAATCAGTCTTACCTACCTTTCCAACCCCAATGATCTCACCTTTCTTCCCATTTCCAAAGGAGACATTACCTCCTTTGAAGTGTTCAAGTGAAAGGAACTGGTTCTTGCTTCCTGTCATATGCTTTGAGCAGCCACTATCCATGTACCATATTAGGCTGCTTCCCTTCACTTGGACCCGCAAAAGGAAATCAGGGGTTAGTCTTAGGAACCCAAACTAGTTTGGGTCCCTTTCTATAGGCAAAGGGGTAAATCAAACATCTTTTAGCCCACCCAGGCAGACTATTTTTCTTTTGAACAAAAACTTTTTTCTTTTGACTGGCCTTTTCTTTAGCATTACATTCATTTTTGTAATGACCAGTCTTGCCACAGTGTGTGCAGATTTTGTTTTCAGGAAGAGTGAGGTACTTGCTTTTGGGATCCCACTTAGGTGCTTGTGCCCCATAACCAAGTCCTCTCTTGTTGCTACTGTGATGTTCTTGTAGCCAGGAGAGTGCATCAGAGGACCTATTCCATTTACAGCTTTTGTCTAGCTCGTGCTTAACCTTTTTTAGATCCTCCTTAAGGATTCTTATCTGCTCATCTCTTTTGTACAACTCATCTTTCATTTTTCCTGCATTTTCTTCTAAAGTGTGTTGTGTGAGATCAGCTTTCTTTTTACCAGTTCCTAATTTCAATTTTAGATTTTCAGATCTAAGCTCTAGGACTGTGGTGTCAAGTTCATGAACCTGGTTCTTTAACTCAACATTTTTACTTTCACTTTCACCAGCCCTAAGTTCCAGATTTTTGCACTTAGCTTTCAAAATCACACACTCCTTAGACAACTGTTTGTTTTCATTGTTTAGATCCTCAGATTCATCAATGAAATCCAGGAGTAACTCAGATAGCCTTTCGTTAGACAAAAATTTAATCTTGTCTTTGAGATGAATTATACTTACCTCAGATTCCTCATTGAATTCTCCAATTGCTATTAGTGTTTGTACATCTCCATCTTCATCCTCTGAGTCCTCATCTGAGCTTTCTCCCCAGGCAGCAACTGTGAGGCCCCGTGAAAAATTTCCACTCTAAACCCGAACCTCATAGTGCCTAGTTAGGGTCTGGTGATAGAAAAATTTCCACTCTAAACGCGGTTCAGACCCTTTGAGCTGATCTATGCATTTAAAAACCATGAATCAAAGTTTCCCAGAAAAGTTCAAATATGCGGTCTAGAATGCGGTCGCATACCAGGTGTGCGGACCGCATTTCTACCGCAGAGTGAGTCAGGGTTTTAGCTAATTTGAGGTTAAAAATGCGGTCCACTATGAGATCGCATAACTGATATGCGGACCGCATAGTCGTCGCATAATTTCCTTGGGGTCTTGTGAAGGTCAGTTCTGCGGTGCATAATGCAACCGCAGAACGGGTATGCGAACCGAATTTTCGTCGCATACCCAAGCAGAAGGTTCAGGTTTTGGGAGCCTTTTTGCGGTCCAATATGCGGCCCGCATTTCCACTATTTGCGATCGCAGATCCGACTCGGGGCTCCAATTTTCTAATTTTTAACCCGATGCCCCTATCGTTATATTTGGTATTATAGCTCATTTTGAGCAATTTTCTGGACATTTCTAGAGTGAGGGAGAGGGGTCTAAGTGAGAGAAAGTTTTCCCCCACCAAATTACTCCATGAAACCTTGTTGAATCCTTGAAGATAATCAAGCAAGGGCAACTAAACTTTTCATCCCAAGAGGTAAGGCTTCATCACCTTAGTATTATTTCTACACTCAGCTATAAGGGGTCATTAGTAAGGTAATTCATGGGTATAAGAATTAATTCCTTGCATGCATATCAAAACTTAGGGTATTGGAAGCTAGTAAACTAAAAAGGGAGCAATTAGGGTATAAAAGGATAGAAATTTCTCTCAAAAGGGGCCTAAGATCATAATGCACCTTTAGTGTTTGATATTATGCACGAACCAGGCTAGAATCTCAACTTCGTCTCTAATTCTCGGATTAATTTGTAATTCTTACAAAATGGATCGAAGCGATAAGAGTTCCGGAAATTTGTAAAGAGTAAGGGAAGCTATATTGAGGTATGTATGGCTAAAACCCCCTTTTATTAGAAATTGAGCTCCGTGGGCGTTTACGAAAGTGTGATAAGATTTGAATTGGTTAATGTATTGATTGTTATTGCGCATTAATTGATTTGCAATTATCTACACATATACGTGAAGGATGTGCCTCAATGTAATGTAATGTACCATTCTTGAAAATTTAGAGAAGTATGAAGAATACAATTATGTGTCGAAATGCTTAGGCTATAGGCCAAGATTGAAACTGAGAATTATTCATGCTAACTATGTGCTCACTTACTTGTGCTTGCAACTTAAACTACTCTTGTATATGTCTATGATCACAACTTGCAAGATTAATATTGAAAACGGAAAACGATGTGATAATGGTAGCCCTAAGTGCCAAGGAACTGATATGATATATGTGAAATAAAGAATCGTATGTGATGAATAATGAGAAAGGAACAACGCCTAGATAAGGCGACCTAGCCGATCGAGTCGTGATCAGACTCCGCTCAAGATAGCGGTGGTATTGAGAACAATGATGAATGTAGGAAAGGAATGCCCCAAACTAAGTTATGGGAGTTATGTGAATGATTTTATGATTTGCATATTTGATTCACCTATGTGATTTACTTGTCATTGCTTGGTAGTTCTTTCTAGTAAAATGGTGTTTAGTTAATCATACTAGTACTATTCCATGGTACTAACGTCCCTTTTGCCGGGGGCACTACATTTTCTTAAATGAATGTAGGTGGCTCCATAGCAGATAGTGCCGATCGTGTGTAGCGGAGCATTCTCCTTCCCAAAGATCTTGGTGAGCTCCTTTCTCCTTCAAGGGGCTATATTGCATATCTTCTTATTTTGGACTTTCACTTTTGAGGTATAGCCGAGGCCTTGTTGCCGGCATTGTCACATTTATTTTTGTATCCTTAGAGGCTCCGTAGACATGTATGTGGGTTATGTGTGGGCACTGAATGGGTGTGCTATCCATGTTGTAAATCTAATCTTATGTTGCCTATGAATTGTAACTCTATGGGAACCATGGAAACTAACTTATCTACAGTTAATGTGGTGATCTAAAATGAACTAAAAAGGTTGAATATACTATCTCCCTTTGTTGAATAAATGAAAGCATGGTCCCCTCATTCGTATTGAGTTGGGTAGATAGTGTTTGGTAAGGCTTGCTCAGTTGGGGTCACTCGATTGAGCGCCGGTCGCGCCTCACGAGGTTGGGGCGTGACAACAACCATAGCCTTTGTGATCCTTTGTTCTTTTTGGGTTGAACCTGTTCCTTGTTCCCGTTCCTTCCTTCAGCTCTTTCCTTCTTCCATTCAATTTCCTATTGAGGGCAGTTTTTGGTGTGGTGATCAGTCTTCCCACACTTGTAACACCCCTCTTTGGTTTGTTTTTCAGGAACCCTTGGTTTGCTGTAGCTTCCACTTGGTGAAGGACCCTTTCCTCTCATTAGGTACTTCTTGAAGTCCTTTGTGATCATGGTCATTTCATCCTCCTCTAGATCAGCACCTTCAGTGATTCTGAATGCCAGGCTCCTTTCCTTCTTGGGTGCATCCATCTTCATGTTTTGCCTTCTAAGTTCATAGGCAATGAGATTTCCAATTAGCTCATCCAACTTAAGTGGAAATGTTCTTTGATTCCTGAATAGCTGTGATTTTGCTTTCCCAAGAGATTGGTGAACCTTGTATACATCTCTTGGATGGTTTCCCCTTCCTTCATGGTGAAATTCTCATATTGAGAATACAGTAGTGTTCCTCTGGACCTCTTCAATTGAGGTGTTTCTTCATGAGCCACTTGCAAAGTGTTCCGTATCTCCTTAGCAGTGGTACAACTTTGAATCCTGTTGTACTCGTCTGGACCTAGTCCACACATAAGCCATTTCTTGGCCTTGGCATTCTTTTCCCATTTCTTCAAATCTTCAACAGTGCAGTCAGCTCTTGTCTTTGGCACATCCACTCCTTTAGCATTCTTCTTTGTAGTAGCTAGGGGACCATCAGTGACTATGTACCAGAGTTCATAGTCTTCTCCTATGATGTGATCTTTCATCCTGTTCTTCCATCAAGAATAGTATTGACCATTAGAGAGTGGGGGCCTAGCAGTGGATTGCCCTTCCCAGTTTCCAGGTGGTGCACTCATCTTGATCTTTTCCTACGGTGTTAGCCTCTTCAAGGATAACCCGCTCTGATACCAATTGATGTTTTATACATCAATACCACACAAGAGGGGGTAATTTGTGTGGTACCCAATTTTCGCTTAACTGAACAATGGAAGGACATGGTTCTTCTAGGTGTTCCAACTATTGCTGTTTGCGGAATAATAAATACAAAAAATAAAGAACACAGAGATTTTTACGTGGAAAACACCTGGCTCAAACGGTAAAAAAACCACGACCTACTACTCAGTGGGATTTTCCCAAACTTCCACTAAAATCACTGAGCCAAAACAACATTTACAAAACTCTTTGTAAACCTAAGGATTAACTCTAATCCCGTTGTGGCAACCAGCCTCTAACTGCTGCGACAACTTCAAGTTAACTCTAACTTGAACACTCAAAGTACCTATTACAATTGCTTCTAGATAAAGCTGAAAGGTACAATATAAAACACCTGCTACAATTGAACTAGAAATAAAGAAAGACACATAAAACTCTTTATGGAGCTGGTTCTTCAATCTGGTTAATGTAGCTTCAAGTTTGCACACTTGAATCACACACGAACTGCTTGCAAAAAGCCTTGCTATTTTGCTCCTAATTCACGTTTAACTTCTACGTTTTTGTGCAACACACGTAATGTGAGAACATCCTGCAATTTATAGAGTTAGTAGATGAAGAAATAACTAGAGTTCTGATGCAACTCTTCCTTTGTGGAAGAGTTCTAGTTTATCTCAACTTCTAACTCCTTCCCTATCTTGGATAATGTTCTCTTTGAGTAAGGAGTCCTTCTCCTTATCAATTATGCAACCTTTTCGATCAGGAGATATTAAATACACCAAGTTAAGCTTATCTCCTTCACGTGCATCCCACATGCTTGATTCTACCCGTTTTTGTGCACCTGAGGGATGGACCTGCGGGGTGGACCTGGTTCATGCTGAGCTTCCTTTGTCAATCTTCAAAACTAACCTTCTCTTGGGCCAACAAAATCTTTGTAATGGGCCAAACGGTCAGATGAACCGTGTTCGTATAAGGTAGTCGAGCCTCGACGACAACATGTACGCATGTATCAATTATTAGAAGAAGCTCCCTATTTATATCACAAACACGTTGTGCCTTAAAGAAATTTACTATTATACGAGCTCTACACTTATAATCCTATGGGAAACGGCTCATAAGCCAAAGCACGAATGTAACCCTGAAATACTCGGGGACTGTCATTGACAGCCAACTTGCCTAAGCCATCGAAAACTCGGACTCATTAGACCTCAAAGAGGCATACCCTCAAAACAACGGCCTAGGCCAATATACTCGGGGACTAACTTTTCGAACAAGTTTGAAAAGTTATCGGGGAACAAGTCCAAGAGACACACACGAAGGCTACCTCCAAGTTAAAGGCTACAGCCATATTAAAGACTACAGTGATATAAAAGGCTACGGCCAAAATAAAGCGGTTCGGATACGTCTGACTTCCGCCATAAACTAAAGGGCTTCAAACACTTTAAAAAAGCCGATTAAATCGGGCTACCCTCGGCAAAAGCAAAAGGGCTTCGATACATTCAGCCCTCAAATAATCTAAAGGCTTCGATAATATCAGGCTTCAAAAAATCTCAAAAGGAATTCGATTATGTTGGCACAAACAAACTATTGACAAGGTTTTGATTCATCGAACCTTCGAAAAACCCAATGGGTAAAAAAACCAAATGCTAAGGCATAACAAAATTTTCACTAAGTCTTTTAGCCGAAAAGAGGGAAAAATTATATAGCCAATTTAAAGAGCCTAAGGCCGATATATAAGAACCTAAGGGCCAACTTCGAAAGGCTTAAGGGCCAAAACATATAGTTTGAGACTCCGTTCTCACTCGACTCGGACTTAAGAGTTACGATATCCTGACCTCACATTGAATCGAGTTAAACTTAGCTCGAGGATTATTATTGATAAATAAAAACCTAAGGGTTTATTATGTTCCGGGCCCAAACCAGTACTCGAAATGATCATTTGAACTATACCATCAAACTATTACACAAAAGAACAAGTTGAAACTCAAAGGTTCTTTATATTCACAGAGGATGTTTTACAAAAGGTACATTTACAACACCCACAAGGGGCCCTTACACAAAAAAGAAAAAAAGAGAACCTAATCTATTTCAGGGTTACGCCCCCGGAAGCAGCTTCCTCGGGAACCGCACCCTCAGAGGTCATATTTTCTAGAGCCTCCTCCTCCTCGGAAACATTTTCCTCACCTTCCCTGTCCTCGGAGCCACTCATTGCATCTTCGTCATCCGAAGAGACGAGAAACCTAGTATCTGTTTCCTGTGACTTTGCTTCGCTATCTCCCCAGTAAGGTCGAACCCTCGGGCATGGATTTCTTCGAGAGTCTCCCTCCGGGCTTGCCACTTGGTCAATTCATTGCTCCGCTTTTCCCGGTCGGAGGCCTCCCTCAGCTCCGCTTGAACAGCTGTGGCATCTCTTAAATACACAGCAATGGTCTTATTAGCCGTGACCTTCGTCTTCTCCACCTCAGCCTTAGATTGTGCAAATTAAGCCCGGGCTCCAGCAATTTCTGCCTCTAACTCCTCGATTTTCCTTGCCTAGGCTAGACCCTTTGCTTTAATACCTCGGAGTTGAGTTTCAGCCGAGGTCAGTTGGACTGTTACAGCTTCATTATCGACAGCGAGTTGATCCATGTTCTTCTTCCACCTATGACAATCAGCTTTAACTTGATCAACCTCGCTCCGGAGCTGCCCAATCATCTCCAACTTTTGCTGCAGTTGAGATATCGAATTGTTAGCCTCCGAAGTAGGGCCAAGAAGACCGTACCCTATTAATATTACAGTTACCTGTACATCTAGCTCGGCCTCCTTTTTCTGGGCTTTGGCTAATTCAGCCCGGAGGTCCTTGAGCTCTTCTTCTTTTTGATTACAAAGGAGCCTCAGGGCCTTCTCTTTGCCCAAAACTTTCCTAAGCTCGGCCTCACATTGGCTCAGCTCGGTCCTAAACTTGGCGATGGCCTATACATGCAGTGAAGATATGTCAGTCAAAGGAAAGGAAAGAAAAGAAAGATTACAGCATTGAAAGTCAATATTTACCTGAGAAAGGAGACGTTGAGCCTCTTCAAAGATGGTGGAAGCATCGTTAAGGTCGGTGGTATCTTCAATCCCAGCATTGCAACCATGAAAGGGATCTTCCTCGTGGACCTTGCTCGGATGGGGCATACGCAGAGCGTTAGCATCTTCGATTGCATCCTCGGAATAAGATGGTAAAGAAAGAGAGTGACCTGTTGTCATGGCCCCGAGCTCTTCACTCGGGGCGTTCTGATTTGCTTCGAGAGTTTCCACATTCTCCCCTTCGGGTATACCTGTTGAAGGCAGAGGAACGATCTCAATCTCCAGGGACACGGGGACCTTGCCCAAATCCTTTTTTAGGGTTCCCTCACCACGAGATGAGGTCTCTAGTTCGGAGGGCTTTGCGGTCTCGATGGGTTTCCTAGTTCGAAGCACTAACGCCGACTCTCCACCATCATTTCCTCATCATCCGGGGAATCGTGGGTAGAATTTTCGACCACATGAGAAAATCTTTTTCGTAGCCTACGGGCAGGAGTTTTCTTGTCTTAAGGGTCTTCAGGCTTCGAAACCCTCTTTCTGTTGTTGTCCTTCCCAGATTTCGAAATTGAAGACTTGACCCCTTCCCCGGGTGGGGCCGACCTCATTTCGAATACATCTCCGATGCTTGCATGTTTGAACACGAATAATTTGACGCCACAAGCAAATGAAAAATACTAGAAGCTTAGGAAGAGAATTTACCATGATGTTTGGCCTCCCACTTGCCCCTCAATAATTCACGTCATTTGCGCTCATCATAGGAGGAGGTAGCATCTAATTTTCGGACCCAATCCTCGAGGTCGGTGACCGCGTGAGGTGCCCAGGCAGTAGCTACAAAAAGGGTGAAGGCATTGTGAGATATGAAAGCTGAATATGAATAAATAATGGGAAGAAGAAGTCCACTTACGATTAACGTTCCATCTCTCCAGGAACGACATTTTATCCCTAGGGATGACGTCCGAAGTCCTTACTCTGATGAACCGGCTCATCCAGCCACGATCCTTAGTTTCATCATTACTGGCAAAAAAGGCTTTTGTTGTTCAACGTTGTAGCTTGATAAGCCCTCGAAATAGCTGGGGCCGATACAATCGAATCAGGTGGTTGAGGGTGAACTCCAACCCCTCAACCTTCTCGGAAAAATAGCGCATCATGATCACAATGCGCCAAAAGAAGGGGTGAATCTGGCCGAGAGTGACTTCGTATATTTTGTAGAAGTCGATCACTACCGGAGTGAGGGGACCCAGTATGAAGGGGTAAGTGTAAACACTTAAAAACCCCTCCATGTGGGTGGTGATGCTTTCCTCGGGGCTCGGGATCTGAACCAAGACCTTGTTACCCCAGCCGCAATCCCTCTTCATCACTTCGAGGTTCTTCTCCGATATCGGACTAATATATCTAGATACATGCTCGCATCGTCCCGGGACTGTCACGACCCAGAACGATGGGCCACAACGGGCACCCGGTACCTTACTCAATGAGTACCAACACATCGTATCTTTCCATGTTATACTATCATAAAGAACTGAGCCGGAGAGGCTGCCGTGAAATAGTTAGAATACAACAGGTAATGCCAACTTAAACATAAGACATATGGGCTTCTAGGACCAAAATAACTACTTGAACACTGAACATAGGCCGGCAAGGCCATACAATCTTTTATGTACATGATATCTGTCTACAAGCCTCTAAGAATATATAATTCTCATAAAGGTCGGGACAGAGTCCCGCCATATCAAACAATATGCATCTAACTCATACTAACTAAACAAGCAATTTTGAAGCAAATGGAGCACACCAACATTTTTCGCAGAGCTAATAGCCTACTTGGAGAGCTCTCGACCTGTCTATCTGGACCTGAGCCGATTCCCTTGACAATACCTCTAATATACGTTAATTGCAACAAATCACGTAACGGAGAGATCGGAGTAGAAAAAAATTCATATGATATTCTTGCGAAAGATTACACCATACTCCTTTAGAATCGCAAAATTCCGTTGCCATAATATTACATAGTCTCGTATGAATTTTATGGCTTTCATCCGATAGCTTAGCAAACATAAGCACCTCACTTTCATCCAATTTTCACAACTCCTTTTAATTCCAATTCCTTGCAGCGACCCAAACTATAATCTGGCAGCTTGAATTTATCGTGAACGTCGTTAGGACTAAAACTAATGAATGTGATATTAGTTTCTTTGAGAAACTAAACAAGAGAATCAACGTTAGGACTAATGAATGTGATATTAGTTTCTTTGAGAAACTAAAGAAGAGAATCTGGGACATGAACTTGTTTATCCAAGGACACACTTTTGAACTTTTGATATCTTACAGATGTGTCATGTGTATGAAACTTAATTTGACACCTTTCCTTCCAAATTATGAGTTACTTCATATATTTCCAAGGGCTGCCACGTTTTTATGCAGTAGTCTTTATCCAAAGACTTTAATTAATCCACCACCAATTATTAATTAACTAGGTAATGTCCCATTATCATTAATTAACCAATTACCAACATAATTAAGAATTATTTTCACTTACTTAAAATACTACTCACTTTTTACATACCTTATACACCTTACTATCATGGTCATGTGGTACCTTGTATGGTACTAGTCCATAAGTATCGGGTATTAACCCTTGGCCCGAATTTTATCCTAACATGCCAAATTTGGACGAAAATTCATTTTCTTTGACTTGCTTCCCCTTTCACCTTCACGAATTTACTCACCACTTGTCTGAAATAGCATAATCCTTATAATCTCCAAATAATCTTTTTCTTGGACTGATGTCAATTATCTTACGACAAATTCAACATACAATATTACTGCGAAGCGTAACATCACTGTAATGTACGCAACATTGTTGTAACATAATACTGCATGACGTAACATCATCGTAATATTGTAGGGTGTAACATTATTCTCCCCTTTGGAACATTTGTCCTCGAATGTTGACTCATGCTCTTATCATTTTCATAACATATAGCTCTTGGAAATACCTTAATACTCTCCTTGCTACTTAAGCAGTTGCTCTGTGAATAAGTCCAAAGTCTAGGGTATTTCCCCCCTTTCGTCTTTTTCCTCATATCACGACTTGTGGTCGAAATCTTTCTAATCTCGCAACTGCTGCTACCTCCTGTCATGCAGCCTGTAAGACCCTGGCTTTGTAAGTGCGTTTATGCGATTCATCTTTCCTTTTTCCTTTTAGCTTTTAGTCAATCTCTAGGTCTTATTTTGTAAACATATATAAGGTTTAATAGGATGCCTCTCTGGGCATCTATAGCCGTACTGAAGTTCTCTGCTCGATACTTTGTAGAATTTGCGAACATGGTCATATCTTATTTCATAGATCTGGTTATCCATTCGTATGACTTTACCAAGTTCCTAGTTACTTTTGTTGCCTATCCTTTAGGTATAAATCTCAGTGATTCACCTCGTGCCGTCAGTGAAATCTTTTCTCTTTCTCTTCTTCAAATCATTATTCAAACGAAGGCCCAACATCATCCTTTATCTGTCACCATTACACCCTCATTTTATTACCAGGTATCATTTCATTCTTTCTTGATGCTATTAATCTTAGACTCGTTTGAGTATTCAGGCTATACTGAACTTTCGATAACTTAGAGAAACCATTATCTCTCTTGTTTTCATGAACTTAATCCCGAGGACTTATCCATTCTCGTCACCTTTTCACTTGCCTTTCCTCACCCTTACTCATATTTTCTTAAAACTTTATCGTTTTACCATACTTTAGCTTGCAACCTATACATATCCATTTATGCTACTCGTAACTTTCCTTCAACTTGTTTGCATCATAGATTTCCTTATGTTATTCTGGAACGTCAAGCGAGACATCACATCGTCTCGAACTCTTCTCTCTCTCTTAACTAGATCTCTCAGTACTTAGAAACCATTGGCTGGAAGACATGCCACTGACGATGCCGCTATCATTCCCAATTATTGGATCCCCGTGCTTATAGCCTTCTATCCGAAATGGACTGTTCACAACTTTCTGCATTTGAGTATCTCGTACGTTGTTCACCTTTACCTTACTTACTTAAAATCTCGTATCATATCTTCTATCTTTTTCATAACCGCCCTTCCATATAGGTATGATTCACACCACAACTTGAAGCTCTATTATAATACTATAATCCGGTAGGTGCTTCATATTGGCTTCTTATTACTGGCTTTAACGTAGAGCCGTTATAGACTATGGTTGTTGTACTATCTCTCTCGTACCTCTGATTTTAAGGGAGATCCTGCAGATCTCGATCACGATGTTTCTAATTGTCCGGGTCCAATAATCAGACTCCTGATTACTTAGTTGATTAATCCTTCGTTTATGACCTAGGCCCAATTCCCTCTTCTACGGCTGTATGTGCTGCATGTATAAAACTCTGAACCCTTAAGTGTGTTCATAACGTAACCAACTCTGGATCATTGATCGAATAATTTCTTTCATTCCATCTTAGCATTCTTTCAAAGTAAGATATTACTTTTCCTGGTCTTTCTACCCCCTTGTTGCGTCGATACTTAGCTTATCTTAGTGCCCACACGTGCCAGAGTTTTCGTGCAACTCATATGATCTCGAGTATTACTTTTAATTTTACTTCCCGTTCATTAGTCACGGTAGGTGCCACTTTCCTTTGGAGTGCTTATAATGTTGTGTGTGAGACTGTTGTTACACGACCATTTCCTCTTTAGGTCGTTGTGCTTAAGTTGAAGCTTTCTTCCTTATTTTCTCAGCTAGTCTTTCATTGTAGTACTTAGGGAGAACCCTTGACCCTCGTAAAGCTGTGAGCCTATTACGGACCTTTTGACGTCCTTCCTTGCCTATAATTATCCGTAGTTGCTTACCTCTGTGCACTTGTGCTTGTAGGGTTGCTTTTGAACTGACATTTTGATTGCCTTCCCAATGGCACTTTCTTTTATCTCCATAACACTCATACGATACATTTAACTACCCTGACTCCTATTTGAATATATCTCAAGTATATAGTGATATTACTGAATTCTCCATGCTGGGTTTTACTATATTTATCTTGCATGATCTGTTGATTTGTCCTTAACTTCTTGTCTAGTCATGACGAGGCTCTTCCCGAATCAACTACTAATTACTTGTCGGCCCATTCTCATATCCATATTCTGCTTAATCTTTCTTGGGTTGTTTCCTTGTCATAACTTACCTTACGTACTGGCTCCTTATCTATCAATAACATCCCGTGCGGGAGCCCTTACTTCCCTTTTCTCGGCGTTATGCTTACATAATGTTCTAGAATCATAGCATATCTGTAACATTTGGACAAGTGCAATCTCATCCCTTTCTTTTTTTTAATCTCATTCTTCCTTTATCATTCCATATTCCCCCCCTTTAGGGGAGTAGTAAGACTTGGTGCTTTGACGACCTGGCTATAGATGTTTTTTCTCTTCATCTTTGGCGTCCTTTAGCATTATCAATGACCCTTACTTGCCTTGCAGCAATCCTTCTCTACCAAGGATAACAAAATCCCTCGCTCGGGAGGGTGACACTTAGTGTAACTGGCACATACAGTCTCTTAGGCTTAACTTTGCTCACATTGCTTGCTTTAGGGGAGCGACTCCCTGAATGACCATTCTTTGAATTCATCATGGATCTTCTTCTGTTGCCCATTCTATTTTTGCCGGAACGCAATCTGAAATTCTCATGACGCTGACTATTACCAAATCACTCAGTTCCTTATTCATGTTTAGTTTATCTTATTCACCAGTCCATACTGATGTGACTGTATGGCCTATACTCTTTTGTTTTCTTAAGGCCCGTCACCTTTTGTCTCTTTCTTTATCTAACTATAGGTTCTGTAACACTCTACCATTGTTATACATCGATCACACCTTATTCATAATGCTTCCTTATCTCTCTTCTCATTACTCTGCTAATATTTCTACATATCCTTTTTCTTGTGAAAGCTTCAACACAACATTCTTTTACTTTTAGCTCTCCTTGCTTCATTCATCGGCTCCTCGGGTTGCTCAACGTCCTCGCTATACTAGGGACGAGAGTCACACTAAGGTAATATTTATCCTTTCCAGGCTTTCAGTGCCCATCATCTAAATTTTTTTGGTCATGCTAGTATTCATATCTAATAGTGATATTCTATAGTGCACCATCTGGGTGTCTCACAAGGAGGTCTATTAGCACATTTGCAATATCCTTCGGAAATGTCAACTAACGCAAGCAATCCATTTACCAATTTGGGTCACTTTGACCCCCAGCCGGATCCTGATATCCGTCCTTCTCTTATACTACTTTGGTTATTGTTAGAGGTAACTCAAAAGGCTTATATCTCTCTTCCTTAATGATAAATAATGATGATCTTCATTGACTAGGTACCTCATACCCTTCTTCACCTTTCTTCTTTTACTTGCTGAAACATGTGTCTTCCTTCCGATTCTGTAAGAGTGGATAATTATTCTTGCCTTAATACTCCTTATCAAGAACCTTGCACCTTTTAGTACATGCATGATCTGCTGAAGACCTCACATTTACTTATCATAAGCATAATGCAAAATCGAGTTTCTCTGACTCAACACTTCCACAGCTATATCTCGTACCGACTGTCTTTCTGAATGCAGGCCTCATTTTATTACGATAAGATAGATTTTAGGAAATCGAGTTCTCATAACTGAGCTCTACCACACGATCTAGAGTAACAAGAAAGAGTGACCATCCTAAATGCCCTGTAGCCTCCTGCTTATAAGTGTGGTGCACGACACACCCATAAAAAATTGTACTAGACACGACTTGTAGACTCCCTAGGATAGAACTGCTCTGATACCACTTTTGTCATGCCCCGATCCTGGGGAGGGGGCGACACTAGAATCCGATGCCTCAACTATCCTTGCGTACCAACTTGCGACTAAGGGACTCTAAATATATAATGTCATACTTTGGTCATGGGCCACATTGCAAGACAATTGCGAATGCAGACTACATATCAATATAAAGCTGGACCGACAAGGCCGTCATAACTACAACAGCTGACCAACCAACAAAATATACAAATGCGTACAAGCCAACATACTGCACTAACTGACAGGATATGTCTACAAGCCTCTACTAATGGATATACTGTGATCGGTACAGGGCCCCAACCTACTCATAAGATACATACATATATACGCAAGATGTAAATGAAGCTCTAGACTTGGCAACTCCGAATGGCGTGGAGCTTACCAATCAAGCTGAACTCGGGGAACACCTAATGAGGATGTCTACCCGTCTATTTGTCTGAACCTGCACACATGAAATGCAACACCTCCAGAAAAGGGACGTCAGTACAAAATAATGTACCTAGTATGTAAGGCAATATACTGAAAGCTACAACTGAACTGATAATATAATAACTGAAACTAACTGGGAGTCAAAGATAATCTGGAGATATGCTCACATGCTGATACTGACTCAACTCTCTCAATGTAGTAAGTAAAATAGTTGTTCGGCCCTATAAGGATCGATATATATATCTGCCGTAGTAGGCTCGCTCATAGGCACTCGGCCATGCTAGGCTCTGTATATCTACTAACTGGGCTCGCTCATAGGCGCTCGGCATAGTAGGCTCGGTATATAACTTACCATCTGATCAGGAGTTTCCCAATAGAGGCCTGCTCACCAATTATAGCTCGATGGTGGTGAAAATACTGTAATACTGTATATAAAGACTCTCCGATCTCTTGACTGGAAGAAAACAATACTCAATTGAATATAAAGTCCCGATAAGGAAGAATATTGTAACTTATGAGACTAGGAAATGTACATAAATTCAGGAATATGAATTTCTCTTTATGTCTCATTATCAAACTCATGTAATTACGAGATCATGCCAAAATGAAGGACGGGCTTAGCCTTAACATACCTGATCCGATTCTCTTGACAATCTTTCCAACCCATGTCGATTGCGACAACATGTAACGACGGATCGAAGTAGGAAAAAATCCATATGATATTTTTGAGAAAGATTGCACCGTACTCCCTTAGAATCGCCAAATCACGTTGCCATAACACTGCTTAGTCTCGTATGATTTTTGTAGCATAATTCACGTTGCTAATCATTCTAAATGAGTTGCTATAGTATTGAGTAATATACTCATATGAATGTTGCTAAAGGAAACGCTGCTTGTAGCATCTCAATTTGCTATTTTAAGAGACCTTTTCACTTTACATGAAGCCACCTCATCCTTTAATTATGACATTTATTGTATACACTTTAAGAGTCACATTTGGTGTCTTTGATCTTGGTTCCAATTGCTGCCACGTTTTTGGCTTACTAAGCATATCCAAAATTACTTAATTATCTTAATTTACTTGGTTAATCTTCCACTAAAATCCATAATTACCCAATTATCCACATAATTAAGAATTATCTCAAATTACTTAAAATATTCGTCATTTTTTTTTGCACACCTTATACACCTCACTATCATGGTCATGTGGTACCTTGTATGGCATCAATACGGGGTATTATAGCTTGGACCGTATTTTATCTCCAACTTTGACGAAGTTCATTTTCTTCGATTTTCTTAACCTCTCACCTTCACGAATTTATTCTCCACTTGTTTGAAATAGCACAATGCTTATAATCTCAAAATAATCTCATTCCTGAACTTACGTTGACTAACTTACGACGAAACTTTAACGTACAAAAATGCGCGATGTAACGCCTCTTCACGAAGATGCTGGCAATCCCTAATCTTATGGCCGTCAGTCCCATGGAATTCACACCATAGATTAGGATCCCTTTGACTAGGATCCGATATTGGTTTTTGGAACCTAGCTTCTTTCATATTCCTCATTGCCAACACCAGTTCTACCAGGCTGATATTAAATTTGTAATCACATAACTTGCGATTTGCAGGATCTCGGGACCCTGAAATCTATTTATCCTGCAAAGATCTGCTACTTGTCGTGCCCCCTTTTTCTCGCGAAATCGGGTTTATGATATTTGGAGGGACAACTCGTTCCATTTGGGAAATGGGTTTGCATTTGAAGAGTCGCCAACTAATGATTAAGGTGCATTAGGACACCAATAGAGATTCAATTCTAAGTTCTATTTGAATAACCAGAGGTAGGGTAAGGACTTGAAATTATCCTAAGGGGAAGGTGTTAGGCACCCCTCAGGATCCACTAGTGTGGTTCCCAGCCAGACGGTCATTGTGAATTTGAGGTGCAATTAACATATAAGCAGATAAGGCTCAAACAAGAGGGGATTTCAATACATAAAAGAAAGAATTTTTTTTGAAAGAAGAGTTTAAAAAAAAGAAGAAAGAGTTTGCAAATGAAAAGAAAAGGGGTCCTAGGTTTGTATTTTATATGGATCACATCAATGCAATACCCGGTAATCACTCCTCAAGAGAGGGGCTACACGTGGTATTAACGCACCGGTCATCATATCCATATCTACCCTTCCCACCCCTTTAAGGTATTAAAGCGCAGATTGGTCTTGATTACTTATTGCATGCTATTACCCGTCCCATTCCTATCAGTTCCGGAGGCGCTTAGGACTACTAATCCTAAAGGGGAGGGATATTAGGCTTATTTAAAGTTTCAAAGGTAAAAATTCTAAAGCGACATACAAAACATATAAAGATTGCACATTAAAGGGGAAACACATAAACACATAAGGCTCAAGTATACCTCCTCCAAACAAAACAATGCAATAGCACGGCTTAAACAAATGAGTAAGGTATGATTCTAATAAAATACTTGAGGGAAAAGGAGATTGTTGTATTGCAGCGGGCCTGGCTTATTACATGACTCAGTTAGGAAACAGAATCGGGCCTAACTGCTGATTGTAACAAATAACAGAGGTGAGTTCAGTTTTATTTATACTGCCTAAGGTTTGCCTAAGTGTTTAGACGGGGTCCTATATGCATGATATCTACTTAGTTAAGAAGGTGATGAGACAGTAGAACCCCAAACGAATGGTTTGAAATCCCATAGGCAAGCATTGCTAAACCTTGCTATGCAAGGGAAAAGATTATTAAATTAGACTGGTTACAGATTCTGTAGGTGATAGTGTCTGGTTTTAATCCCTAGGAGCATTGATATCTAACATTGACTGTGAATGAAGCAAATCAGATTTATTTAAGAGTCCTTATAGGCATGATTTCTATGCTTACTGATTTTAACATGTTACTGGATTATAACCACTTAGGCCCTATAGGCATGATTTCTATATGTTACTGATTTTAGATCCTAACATTGCGTGTGAGCAGAAACGAACAGGATTATACTTATGGACCCTATATGCATGATTTCTATATGTTACTGATTTCAGATCCTAACATTGCGTGTGAGCAGAAACGAACAGGATTATACTTATGGACCCCTATAGGTATGATTTCTATATGTTACTGATTTCAGCATACTACTGGGTTATAATCAATTGGGCCCTAAAACATGATATCTAAATGGTGACAAATATACAGAATTTTAGATGATCCCTATAGGCAGGTTATCTAGATATGAAGTTGAACAAGAAATCCTATAGACATGGACTCTAAATGCAGTTTGCAACATTAAAATACCCTATAGGCATGGTTTCTAAATGTAGTTTGAATATGCAGAAATTCAAAATAGTCCTATAGGCATGGTTTCTACCCTTGACATGCATAAATACCCAACCCTTTTCACTAGCCAACCCCCAATCGTTTATTACAGATTATTAAAAACCAGGAATATTAAATTACATCAAGATACATAAAAATACAACTAGAGGAGGCCTGATTCTTGGTTCCTCCCTGAGCTACAGAATAACTACCTTAAGATGCCATTGCTTCAAAGCCTTTCTCAAACTTGAGTGTGTCAGAGTTCCCTAAAGCCTCAATAGGACCCCGGGCAGTGCTCACACCCAAATTACATCACCAGAATAGGGACAAGTGCAGTGTGGAAATGCCAGCCCTCATGTGTCCAAGTTCAGAGGGAGCTCATGGGTCCCAAGGCAAGGCTCACTGAGGGGGGTAGAACTTAAGTCTAAGAGAGAGTGGAAGTGCAGAAACTGAGTTTTAAAAACTGAGGAACCAAAGAAGAGGGAAAGGGTGATGGGAGACAGCCCTTAATACTTTTAAAGAGTTTATAATTTCACACCAAAGGGGCAGAGGATTGGGAATCCATTGCAAGGGCCAATATACTTAGGCATGAGTCAATTCTGGGCATGCACATCAATATGGGTGCTTTCATGCTTGTAAATCAACCAGAACATACAACATATAAGGGTGACATGGAGGTTATGATCCTAAGAGGACCAAGTTGGAGTCATGTTCAGCAATATTTGATGTTGTCATGACCCAAACAAACCATAAGTATCAAACACATTGGGGTAGGGGTTTAGGATTCATAATACATTGATTCAGAATAGGAGAAAAGATAATACAACATGCTAAATAAAGGTACTAAAATAGATACAAGCAGTAGGCAGCCAAGAACGCAAGAACATTAAGTAACCATGTTGTTGTTGAGGCTGAAAACTTAATTAGAACGTACCAGTTCAAAGAAGAAAAATGTAGTAAAGAAAGGTAGTAGGACTTTTAAATATAGCTTTGGCTTTCAACCAGCTAAACAGGCCACAGTACAAGTAGTAAAGCAAGAGAGAGTGTTTTGAGTGTAAGTGTGAGTTCAAAACTAAAAGTGTTCGTCTGTTTGTGAAAGACTTAGGGTATTTATAGTTGAAAGTAGGTAGTGAAATAAGGTAAAAATCATAGTAGTACATTAATTTAAGAACTCAGAATCAATCAATTTAGAGAACAAGGAAGTACTCCCTTAAGTTAAGGGAATCAAGATCAAACGGAAAGATTCAGTACCATATAAGGCAAGAAGAAAAATCAGTGCATGATTAAATAAGGAAGATGTCAAGGTTCAGTAGGCATAGAGTAGTCAATTAGGACCAAATTCAGAAAAACCCAATTAAGAAAAGGCCGAGTAAAAACAAGGTACTATAGCAGATAAGGTAATAAAAACTGTTGATTTAAACAGACGAGTAGAATTCTAGGGCTTTGAAAGAAAATCTTTCAATAACCAACAATTTAGGACAATCAGAATCAATCATGGGAAGTCATGGTTCTGTATTTTCAACATATAAATAGAGGTGAATGAACAAGAGTATTAAATAGAGTCAGCCATATAGACAGAAAGAAACAAGAGATGAGCAAACACAATCATTCAGAGGTGGTATAAGTAGGCTAAGATTAAGCAGAACATATTCGAAGCACGGTGACCATGAGATATTAACAAGAATCAGGTAAACAGGCTAGCACATAGAACCAAGGCAAAGAAAATCAGGCTAACACACATAACCAAAGCGAAGAAACATGCCAACACACAGAACCAAAGTAAAGAAATCATGCCAACACACATAACCAAAGCGAAGAAAATCTTTAGAAATTAGGGCTTTTAGAAAAGTCTAGTTAAAAAGCAGTAGGAGCATGAAATAGGTCAAAATAAACAAGCAAAAAGGTTTTAATCATAAAGAAATCGGTTAAAACATGCGTAAAAGAACTCCGAAAAACCCTAGTTTTCAAAGAAAGTAAAAACGGTTCAGAGTAGACGATCTTTCAGAAAAAGCTCGAGAATAAGCAGATCATAGATGGAAATATGCTTAAAGCATGGAAATAACATCGTTCTGAGAGATTCAGGAGAGAGTTAGGGTTTCAAAAGGAAACCCAAATAGAAATTGAAAGAACTTATTGTAACTTCACAAATCGTAACACATATGGTGTGATTTTGCCCAAAATCACACAAGAGAAACCTCGAACAACAAAATCGGAAACCCTAGGTCCAAATCGACATGGCCCAGGACCCTTGAGGACCTCTGATATGTTGAGCAAGGCGATGAGAGACCCATTGGAGGCTTGAGGTTGAAAAGAGGTAGCCGGAGATGGCTGGAGAAGGAGGCAATTGAAAGAGTCTAGGGTTAGGTTTGAGAGAGGAGAGGCGATGAGAGCACCTGAAGGCGGCGCCTTTGGATGAACGGCTTAGGGTTGGGGGGGGGGGGGTCGTATGAATTAAAATGGCAAGAACAAATTCTGGCCGTTGATCTTTTAGATCAACGGTCCTGATCTGATGGGTTCTTTGGTTCGGGTAGGCGTGTATAGGGTCTGGGTCGGGTGATTGGGTTATAAGAATAAAATTGGGCTGAGAATTGGTTCGATTTAGGCCACAATTGAAAGCCAAATTTGGCTATTACTTGAATAGCCAATTTTTCCCTATTTAATTTATAAAAGAATAAATTAATTTCTGGGAATAAATTCAAAGTACCAAAAATGATTTGTAACACATAATCAACTATTTAAAAATACCAGACCTAATTTTTATGAATATAAACGTAATTAATCCTAAAAGAGGCTTATATTGTAATTGCATACAATTTAACTTTAAAAATACTAAATGACTTTGTAAAAATATGCAAAAATTATATTAGCCACATTTTTGGTATAAATATGAAAATCCAATAAATGAATCACCAAAAATGATAATTTTGGAAATAATTACTGGATTTTTATGGATAAAATAGGGCAATAAATTAATTTAAAAATCTTTAAAAAAAATTAAGGAAAAATAGTAAAATATTTGGACATACTTATATATGCATGCACATGCTATTTCTAAAGTATTTTGCATATTAAAAATATATAGGGAAAAATTGGGTATCAACAGCTGCCCCTCTTTACCCGGGAAGGATGAAAGAGTTGTCGGGTAAAGATATGATGACCAATTTTGACCAAACGAAATGGTTCGAGGAGGCTTAGGCCGTGCCCTGGCTTCCGAGCTGCCTACATATCCCTGGTTTTATAGGAATCAAGCCATAAGTAGTTCAGGATCCGTCGGCGGAGTATGCCAATGGAGACTTTTCGAGAACGGCCGCAATATTTCGGCTGGGTGAGTGAGTGGCTTTACTGGAATGGTTAGGTTTGATGTGGCTGCGGGCACTGGAGCGGAAATGCTCCTGCCGGGACGGCTGCTGCTTGCCAGTTTACCTGCAAATAAGTAATACAAAGCATATGTTGTGCGTAAATTTAGACATGATGCAAATTCCCGTCGGACCATGAATGTTGTCTTTGGACGGTTAGGATGACGTCTTTAGACCATGGTGTCCTGGGCCATGAAGCGTATGATAAAGGATTCGCAGGCTATGAAATGATGCTCTCGGTCCATGAAAATGGTGCCTCCGAACCATGACGCCTTTGAATAATGATATGCAAAAGGATTAAAGGGGTCCCCAGGCCATGACATGGCATTCTCGGGCTATGAAAAAGGTGCCTCCGAACCATGGCGCCTTTGGATAATTTGGCGATCTTTCAGCTCGTGAGATGCAGTATTTGGTGATCTTTTAGCCCATGAGATGCAGTGGGTGGTGATCTTTCAGCCATGCAAATATAAATAAGGCTGCGATCTTTTAGCCATGCAAATGTAAATAACGTGGCAATCTTTCATCCATGCAATGTTGATAAGGTGGAGATCTTTCAGCCATGCAATGTGAATAAGGTGGAGATCTTTCAGCCATGCAAAAAATGTAAATAAGGTGGTGATCTTCCAGCCATGCAGATGTGAATAAGGTGGCGATCTTTCAGCCATGCAAAAAATGTAAATAAGGTGGCAATCTTTCAGCCATGCAGATGTAGTATGAGGCGATCTTTCAGCCATGCAAGTGCAAAATAAGGTGGCGATCTTTCAGCCATGCAAGTGTAAAATAAGGTGGCAATCTTTTAGCCATGCAAGTGTAAAATAAGGCGGCGATCTCTCAGCCATGCAAGTGTAAATAAGGTGGCGATCTTTCAGCCATGCAAATGTACATGGAGGTAGAGCTCAACCTCGGAAGGCAGAATGGTAGCCTTATGCAATGCAAAAATTGCAGATGGAGACAGCGTTTAGTCTCGAAAGGCAGAATAGTAACCTTATGCAATGCAAAAATACAGATGGAGATAGCGTTTAGTCTCGGAAGGCAGAATGGTAGCCTTATGCAAGAAATAAAAGGGCAAATGGTGATAGAGCTTTCTTAGCTGATAGCAGATTGCGGTATCGTGACTGCTAGGGACATTGTGACACACGGAATGTCCCTGGCGTGCGTGGATACCAAATGTTGGTAAGTGCGATAGTTCTGAGAATTTTATTTCTGAAAAATGTCTATCTTGTGAGTGTATAGCATGCCTGATGCTTTCATAATCCCAGTGCGTGCATCCAAAGAAACATCGTGAGTTTTGTAGAGGGGGGAGGTTAGTTCGCATCCCTGCTGGCTCTGCTTGACCTATTCGGCTTTGATCTGGTGATACGGCATGTATCATTGGGGGTAGCATTGCTAAACAAGGCGATTTCGATAATAAACATGCATGAATTTGTAAAAATATGACATAAGTATAAAACAAAGAAACAACTTTCATATGAACCGACGACTGTGACGTGGCTCAAGACATTGCGACCTTTCTTGCTACAGAATTTTGAGGCTCCCCAGTTTCCAATTTCGGGGGGATATGAAAATTTTATTGAATTGTGACCGAACCTATAGGGCTGCCTACGTATCCCCTCTTAAACGGGAATCAGGTCAGACGTAGTTCAAATACATCACATACGAAAGCATATAAATTACACGTAGTAATGTTTGACTGCATCTAAGTTGATTGGCATCGGCCAGACTTCTCCGTCCATTTCTACGAGTATGAGGGCTCCTCCTGTCAGAACCCGATGAACCATGTATGGGCCCTGCCAGTTGGGAGAGAACTTCCCTTTGGCCTCGTGTTGATGCGGAATTTATTTTTTAATACCAGCTGCCCTGGTGTGAACTGTCTTGGCCGGACTCTTTTATTGAAGGTTCTGGACATTCTGTTCTGATAGAGCTGACCATGGCAAACTGCATCATTCTCTTTCCATCTATAAGAGCCAGCTGCTCGTAACGACTCTTTACACATTCTGCATCATCGAGCTCAGCTTCATGTATGATCCTTAAGGAAGGAATTTCTACTTCGGCGGGAATGACGGTTTCTGTACCATAAACCAGCATATAAGGGGTTGGCCCTGTTGACGTGCGGACTGTGGTGCGATACCCCAATAAAGGAAATGATAGCTTCTCGTGCCACTGCTTATGCTTCTCTATCATTTTCCTCAATATCTTCTTGATATTCTTGTTGGCGACTTCTACGGCTCCATTCATCTGAGGCCTGTAGGCTGTAAAATTCTTGGGTCTGATCTTGAAGGTTTCACACATGGCTCTCATCAAGTCGCTGTTGAGATTGGAACTATTATCAGTAATGATTGACTCTGGAATCCTGAATCGACAAACGATGCGGTCGCGGACAAAGTCTGCCACGACTTTCTTAGTTACTGCTCTGTAAGATGCTGCTTCGACCCACTTGGTGAAATAATCGATGGCTACTAGGATAAACCTGTGTCCGTTTGAAGCGGCAGGCTCGATTGGTCCAATAACATCTATTCCCCAGGCGGCGAAACGCCATGGTGAGCTCGTTGTATTAAGCTTATTTGGAGGTACCTTTATCATGTCTGCATGTATCTGATAGCGGTGGCATTTTCGGACATACTGTATGCAGTCCGTCTCCATAGTCATCCAAAAGTAACCGGCTCGGAGTATCTTCTTTGCTAAGACAAAACCGTTCATATGTGGACCGCAGGTCCCAGCATGAATTTCCTCTAGTAGCCTGGATGCTTCCTTTGTGTCGACACACCTTAGTAGTCCCAGATCAGGAGTCCTCCTATATAGGATTCCTCCGCTGTGAAAGAAATTGTTGGACAATCAGTGTGAACTTCTGAATAGAATTTGCAAGTTCGGGGTACTCTCCTTTTGTCAAATATTCCTTGATATCCACAAACCAAGGTTTTCCGTCTGCTTCTTCTTCGACATGGGCACAATAAGATGGCTGATCATGGATCTTTACTGGAATGGGATCAATGAAATTTTTTTTGGATGTTGTATCATGGATGATAGGGTAGCCAATGCATCGGCGAACTCATTCTAGACTCTGGGAACATGTTGGAACTCCATCTTCGTGAACCTCTTTCTCAGTTCCTGTATATGATGCATGTACAGGAGTATCTTGGAGTTCTTGGTTGCCCATTTTTCTCGGACCTGATGTATGAGTAAATCCGAATCTCCGATCACCACTAACTCCCGAATGTTCATGTCAATGGCCATCTTGAGCCCTAGGATGCAGGCTTCGTATTCGGCCATATTGTTGGTGTAGGGGAACCTGAGTTTGGCAGACACCGGATAATGTTGACCGGTTCCTGATACCAGGACGACTCCTATGCCAACTCCTTTGAAGTTTGCTGCTCCATCAAAAAACATTCTCCAACCGTCATAGGACTCTGCAATATCTTCTCCTACGAATGATACTTCTTCATCAGGAAAATACGTTTTCAGAGGTTCGTATTCTCCATCCACGGGATTCTCAGCGAGATTATCTACCAAGGCCTGTCCCTTGACCACTTTCTGAGTTACGTAGACAATGTCGAACTCACTCAACAGGATTTGCCACTTGGCTAGCTTGCTAGTGGGCATGGGCTTCTGAAAGATGTACTTTAAAGAGTCCATCCTTGATATGAGATATGTATTATGGGCACATAAGTAATACCTTAACTTCTGGGCTACCCAAGTCAAAGCACAACAGGTGCGCCTCCAACAGAGAATGTCGGGCCTCGGACGGAGTGAATTTCTTGCTGAGATAGTAAATGGCCTATTCCTTTCCCCCTATTTTGTCATGCTACCCCAAGACGCAACCGCAGGCACCATCCAATACTGCAGCTAGAGTAGCAGGGGTCTACCAGGCTCGGGTGGGACCAAGACTGGTGGTGTTGATAGGTATTCCTTGATTTTGTCGAAAGCTTTCTGACAGTCATCAGTCCATTTGGTGGCGGCATCCTTCTTTAACATCTTAAAGATTGGCTCACAGATAAATGTAGACTGTGCTATGAACCGGCTGATGTAGTTAAGCCTTTCCAAGAAACTCATCACATCCTTCTTGTTCTTTGGCGGTGGCAATTCTTTACTAGCTTTGACTTTTGATGGATCCAGTTCTATTCCCCGGTGACTCACAATAAACCCAAGTAATTTTCCAGTAGGAACCCCGAATGCATACTTCGCAGGATTTAGTTTTAGGTTGTACCTCCGCAATCTATTGAAAAACTTCCTCAAATCTTCCATGTGATTAGTGGCCTTCCTCAAAAATGGTAGTCATAGCCTCATGTAGGTGGCCCCTGCATTCTTAAGGCCAAACGACATCATCTTGTAGCAGTACATTCCCCACGGCGTAATGAAAACCGTTTTCCCTACATCTTCTTCATCCATCCAGATCTGATGGCAACCAGTGAAACAATCCACAAATGATTGAAACTCATGCTTGGCGCAATTGTCGATTAGGATGTGTATGTTTGGTAAAGGGAAGTCGTCTTCCGGACTAGCCTGGTTGAGATCCCGGTAGTCGACACAGACTCTAACCTTTCCGTCCTTCTTTGGTACTGACACAATGTTGGCTAACCATGTCGGGTATTCTACTACCCTCAGAACCTTGGCTTTGACTTGCTTGGTGACTTATTCCTTGACTTTCAAACTCATATCAGGCTTGAACTTTCTGAGCTTTTGCTTTACCGGCGGACATGTTGGATCGGTTGGCAGTTTGTGAGCCACAATAGATGTACTCAGACCAGTCATGTCATCGTACGACCAGGCGAATATGTCCTCATATTCCTTTAGAAATTCTATGTTTCCTTCTTTTCTGATGGCGATAAGTGGGCGTTGATTCGTGTTTCTTTGACGTTTTCTGCATCTCCCAGGTTAACAATCTCAGTCTCGTCTAGGTTGGACTTCGATCTGTTTTCAAAATTCTCAACTTCTTTAACAATCTCCTCCGATATGTCATCTTCCTCTGAATCTATGTCCGTTTGTTGCGTTGTCTCATTGCATGTCACAGTCATTGGTTCATCAAGATAAGTAACAGTAATGTTGTATAAGTAAAGTAGTGACAGAAAATAATAAGAGTGTTGATTTATTAGAAAGATCGAAATGCTTTGATAAATTCTATAACTGTTTTGAACATTAAAGATCTTATTGCGGAAATCAAAAATGCGAAAGGAAAAATTAACTAGTAAAAATAAAAGATAGTGCATGATGCTTGTTCAGCCTTGCTACCCCGAGGCTTGCCGGGCACTGGTGGTTCTGATGGTCCAGTTGTTGAGGTATGCTCCTCTACTTACGGCTTGTATCGAAGGACCTTCCTCCCCCTCCTCCTCGAACATAACACAGCAATCCATGTCATCATCTTCTAAGAACAAGTTTTTCACTGCAGCAAGTGCCTCCTCCTCGTCTGTCCCATAAACAATGTTGGCCTGTTGGAAATTCTGCTCCAAAGGTGGTATTGGTTGTTCCAACGGGTAGTAGGGACGGCGCCATGGTGGCGATCAGTTGTTTAATTCTTCCCAAGTATACTCATAACCCAGACCGAAAGTGGTGCCATGTTTCTTGAGTTTTATAGGCTTAGTGATTCCTTGGAGGTTCTTGCCAAGCCCCTTGCCAGGCTCGTACCCACTCCAGTTCAATATACTCTCGATCTTGTTGTGCCACCATTTATCTTTGTCAACAGCATTGACTCACTCGATGTGGTGATAGGTCTCCCCACCTAGCTTTCTTCTACCTCCGATTGCCGTAATGGTCTGGCGACTGTATATAGGATTGCTACCATCGCCGTGAATGATCACCTCCTGGTGATTCCACTCAAATTTTACCGCCTGATGTAGTGTTGACGCTACGGCCCCAGCAGCATGAATCCATGGTCGTCCCAACATCAGGTTGTAAGATGCCGGCACGTCTATCACTTGAAAATCAACATCGAACCAAGTAGGCCCCATTTGAAAACACAGACTAATCTCCCCAATAGTGGACCTTTGGGAACCTCCGAAGGCTTTCACATTTATAGCTCCGTCCTTTATCTCGTGCAGTCCCTTACCCAACGTCCTGAGTGTTACCAACGGACAAATTTTGAGGCTGGACCCTCCATCGATCAGGATTCTGGTGATAAAATAGTCTTCGCATTGTACGGTAATGTGCAATGCCTTGTTGTGACCCAACCCTTCAGGTGGCAGCTCATCTTCATGAAAAGTGATCTTGTGACTTTCCAATACATGTCCTACCATGTTAGCCATTTCTCCGCCAGTGATGTTGCTTGGCACATATGCTTCACTCAGCACCCTCAACAGGGCATTCTTGTGTGCCTCAGAATTTTGTAGCAAAGCGAGGATGGAAATTTGTGCCGGTGTTTTGTTCAGCTGGTCGATGACCGAGTATTCCTTGGCATGTATCTTTCTCCAGAGATCATTCGGCCCGGTCTCGATGATGGGTGGCCGGTTAGAGGCCCGCTTGCTCGACTCAGCCAGATGTTCCGAGTATAAACTCTACCAGTTCTCGTCATACCCTGTGCCGTAATAGCCTCTCCGAACCTAACGTTGCCTTTCCTTCTTGATACAGCTGTATGGTCCCATAGGATAGCCTTTGTATGGAATGGCGTCATGGTCGACATTGCCAATGGGATCAGCGTGGCTATATTTACTCCGAACAGAGCATGTACCTTGGGTGGTAAAACTGCAACTTCGAATGGTATAGGTTCATTCGCTGGAGACACGAATTCGACCTCAATTGGCGTTGGTGTCTTTGTAGAGGACGTTACTTTAAACTCAAGTGGCACGGACATATTTACCTTGGCGTCCCCAGAGGGCTGAATCTGGACCACGATCGGATTAAGAGTGACTATTGGTTTCTTTGGGTCGTCACCTTCTGCGATCAAACCGATCGATCCCTCGGGATCCCAATCATCCTCTATTTTGATCATATGAACGCCTCCACCCTTGTGGTCCTGCAGAGGATTATTGCGGACATTTGGAGCAGGTTCCTTAGCCACAATAATCTCGTTATCAATTAAAGTCTGGATCTTATCTTTCAGAGAACAACATTCGTCAATGGTGTGTCCTTTCATACCGGAGTGGTAGGCACAGGATTTGTTTGGATTGACCCACTGAGAAGGGTTCTCAGGAGTTGCAGCAGAGATAGGGGTGACATAACCAGCAGCTTTGAGTCTTTCATACAACTGGTCAATAGGTTCAACAATAGCTGTATATTGTTTCGGAGGCCTTCGGTCAAAGTTTGGTCGAGGTCTAGGGAAGTTTTGGCTTGTAGGAGGTGATTGATAGTGGGATGGTTGAGCATTGTAGGCCTGGTAAACATGTGCGGGTTGGGAATGTCTGGGTGAAGTAGGCTGATATGTGGGGGGTTGAGGTGATTGATAAGTGGGTGGTGGAGTTTGGTAAGAGGGTGAGGGTGCTTGGTAGTTTATAGTAGGCTAATATGTGAGTGGAGGCATTGGATAGGTTTGGTATTTGACGGGAGATTTGGTTCTCTGTGCCACCATTACGGCTCCTACGTCCCTTTTCTTGGATACACCTCTTGATTGTAAGGACTAATTTGTAGCTTGCAAGGCCTCGAAGTTCGTAACCATGCCGCTTTTGATGCCCTCTTCGATCCTTTCTCCCAGCTTTATAATGTCAGAAAACTTGTGGCCCTCGATCATCATCATCCTTTCATAATACTGTGGGTCTTGAGCCCGGACAAAGAATTTGTTCATTTGTTCTTCCTCTAAGGCAGGTCTAACCTTAGCAACTTCGGACCTCCAGCGAGTAGCATACTGGCAAAATGTTTCTGTGGGTTTCTTCTTTAGATTTTGAATATAGAACACATCCGGCGGATTCTCCGTGTTGAACCTGAACCTGTCCATAAAGTCGACGCCATGCTTACCCAGTTCGACCACATCTTTTTATCTTGGCTAATGTACCAGGACAAAGCATCTCCTTTCAAGCTCCTCATCAAAAGCTTGATGCGGATTTTCTCGTCTTTTCCTACTCCAACCAACTTGTCACAATACCTTCTCAAATGGACTCTTGGATCCCCTGTACAATCAAACATCTCGAACTTAGGAGGTTTGTACCCCTCGGGTAGTTCGACATCGGGCTGTATGCAAAGATCTTCGTAGTTCAGCCCTTCAATTCCCTTACTTCCTTCAACGCCTTGAATTTGGCTAGTCAATTTCTTAAGTTCTTCTGCCAGGTTTCTGATGAGCAAGTCTTTATCATCAGACTCGGGTGTGCTTGAGATGGGTAAGGTGGAGTGTGGCATAGTCTCCACGTAGATGGGGGTATTATGGTGGGTGTGACAATGGTCATTTACGGAGTTCTGGAGTTCCGAGATGAGCAGCGGGGTGTTATATTTGAGGTATGGCAGGTGTTGCAGTGGTGGTGAGGAGCGGGATGGTTCTGTTTCTTTGGGACGTTCTTTGGAGGTGTAGGGTTCTGAGCATTTGGGAATTTGATACCTGGAGTAGTGAGGGGAAATGACAGATTTGCCAGATTCCGAACCTGATCAAGTTCTTCTTGGAATTTTAGCAGCTTTTGTTCGAGTTGGGATGCATTTTCTTTGGAAACCCGAGTAACATGACCATGAGTGACCTCTACTCGTTCAGTTGAGTTCTCCTTTCTGGCGTTGTTCAGATCTTCCATCTTTCCTTTGTTCTTGTTTTTGACAGGACTAAGAGGAGGAGTGGGTGGAGGGCCCCTGGATCTCGTGGAATAAGATGATGTTGCCAGAGTGCACGAACTAACCTTTGGGGAGGGTAAATAATAAACAAAAAGTAAAAACAAAAAAAGGTAACAAGTTAGTAAGGATTATAGAAAGCGTTGCGATATTTAAACACATAGTGCAGAATGTAAACCATGTCCTAATTTGGGGACCTCTTTGTGCCTGAGGTAGGCCTAGCGACAAATTGATTTAGAGAACTTAGAATGCTAAATGCTTCATTTTATTGATAAAAAGTAGACGAATCCCCAATCACCACTAAGTAACAGGAAGTAAAAGTCACTAATGGTCGTTGGCCTTATTATATTTCATATAGCGAAAGGATAAAATCCTGTCTACTTGGTCCCTGAAGGACCTTCCCCAGATTCGGCATGCCTGGCTCCATCGAACAACTTCCCCAGCTCGCGAAGTCCCAGCAATAGGTAGGCTCTGGCTAGATGTCCACCTTCGTTTCCCTCAGCATTCTGACAGTCTGCGACCCTCTTGAGAAACTTTCTTTCCAACTCCACTATGCCTTGCTCCAAGTATCCCAGTCGCTTTTTGGCACTGACAGCCATGTCCTTCCATTCCTCAATTAACTTTTGATATGCTTCTTGTACCTCACGGTGCTCGCTTTCGCATTCCCGGATCCTCTTGCACAGTTGGTTGTATTTGACCTATGCCTCAGCTTCTTCATCTATGATCCTGTGACCTCGAACAAACCCAGGCTGGCCCAGGCCATCATGCTTATCCTCCAACCAGCCTGAATAGTAGGGAGCACAACCACCATGGTATCTATTTGGCTCGATGGTATCCCTCCCCATGACGATCTTGCAGTGCGACATATGCTGAGCTTGGCACTTGTAAGGACTATCATCATCCTGGAAGTCAGCCCGGAAGTGACTCATCTTGTCAACCCTGGGTACAACCTGCTTCCTACCCGCTTGCCTCATAACCCGGAGAGGGACGTAAGGGTATGTTCCTCTCAGGCCGATTAATATCAGGAAAGGTGCATCTCTGGATCGGGCGATGAACTCCTCAATCGGAAACCACTCGAACATCCATTGTACCTGCTCCTCGGCCAAATTGTCAAACAATTCAAATCATGCTTTAGCATCCTCTGGCCGAGCAAACATATCAGGGACATAATTCATTTGCTTTAGGTAATGGAAAGCGATGTGATCGTCCAAGTCCCTTCGCTGAATCTCTTGTCGGTATTCACCCTTTTGGAGATGCTCCATGAGCCAAAGTTGAAGTAGCAAATTGCAGCCTTCGAAGTGACTGGCTCCCCATTGACACTTCTCTAGGGCTCGGTATATTTCCGCAATGATCATGGGCACAATGCTGAATGGTTGCCCGCCAATTCCTTCCATTAAGGTCTTAGTGACCATGCCCAATCTGGTGTGGATTCTTGCTTTCTTCATTGGAAATACAATCAACCCCAGGAAACAAAACATGAATACGAAGACCCTTCGGTGAATATGCCCTAATGATGTGATGGCAAACTCGTCAGGATAGGTACGGTAGGATTTGCTATGACCGTACCTCTCGTACAAATAATCAAAAGGGATGTAGGATTCTCTCAAACATGTCAGTTCTGGATTCTTCTTCAAACCCATCATTTTGAGGAAACCCCTGCCCTTACGGTTCTTAGGCATTAACAAACCCAAAGTTTCCCATGGTATACCGGCCAATCCTCCTATTTCTTCTAGTAAGGGTGTCATTTCAATGTCCCCGAAGCGGAATACGGACCCCTCACAATCCCAGAACAAAGTAGCAGCTTCTATGATCTAGTTGTTGGGTTGGATTTCCAGGAGAGAAGGTAGGTTTCCCAAATATATCCAGACAAGAGTCTGATCACTAGAATGAAGATCTTTCCACCAGCTTAGCAGTTTTGGGTGGATGTTGGTAACCATGGCGAATCTGGGGACTTCGTGCTTCATATTTCTGCATGACAAATAAGGTTAGGCCCTTACCCCCACCGGACTCGACTATTTAATATCAACAATTGGCACAAAAGCATTTAGTTCTCCAAATAAATGCACAGAACGTGGCGATGTCCGTTTGGGCTTTAAGGGGAAACCAGTGGACTTTGGACAAGGCTATCTTAAAGAGTCATTATGCGGACAACATAACTGACTCAACTAGGTTTGACCATGATGCATGCACAGTTAAACAGAGTAAGGTTTCTATGGGGTTTTAGACTGGTACCCTTGAGCGGACAATTCAAGGGGGAAAGGCACGGAACCGTTGACTACACCATTGATCGACTGGTTTTACCGCAAATATGCCTTTTTCGGATTTAGGGGGTGATAATATCGGAAGGGCGCAACCACTCATTATAAGCGTTGCTATGGTATTTGTTGGCACGAGTGTAATATGATGTTGAGCATAACTATGCAACAATTAAAGACATGTTGTCATGTATTTGCACGTTAAGGAAGCAGTAAATACAACAGCTTCATAATTTAAAGCAGTAGTAAAGGAAAGTAGAAAAGGAAAGAAACAAAAGACAAGTCAGTTGCGCAATTGAAAAGAGAATTGAATGCTTAAAGGAATTAAACAAGTAGTTGCACATAAAGAGATAAAAATTCACAATAATAGTGTGAAATGGTAAAAGCCTAAAAGTCCCCAGCAGAGTTGCCATGCTGTCGCGCCCCCTTTTTTCTCACGAAATCGGGTTTATGACATTTGGAGGGACAACTCGTTCCTTTTGGGAACTGGGTTTGCATTTGAAGAGTCGCCACTTAATGATTAAGGTGCATTAGGATACCAATAGAGATTCAATTCTAAGTTCTATTTAAATAACCAGAGATAGGGTAAGTGCTTGAAATTATCCTAAGGGGAAGGTGTTAGGCACCCCTCAGGATCCAATAGTGTGGTTCCCGGCCAGACGGTTATTGTGAATTTTAGGTGCAATTAACATATAAGCAGATAAGGCTCAAATAAGAGGGGATTTCAACACATAAAATAAAGAACATTTTTTGAAAGAAGAGTTTAAAAAAAAGAGTTTGCAAATGAATAGAAAAGGGGTCCTAGGTTTGTATTTTATATGGATCACATCAATGCAATACCCGGTAATCACTCCTCAAGAGAGGGGCTACACGTGGTATTAACGCACCGGTCATCATATCCATATCTACCCTTCCCACCCCATTAAGGTATTAAAGATGCGGACTTCTGATGGTGTTGTAGGTCTCGGCCAATTCTTTACTGCATCGAAATTCTGAGTGTCGACACTAATAATCACATGGTCAAGGAATGCTACTGAGTTCATCCAGAATTCATATTTGGAGAGCTTAGCATATAACTTACGATCCTAAAGCATCTGTAATACTATCCACAAGTGGACCGCATGTTCCGCCTTCGAACGAGAATACACCAAAATGTCATCAATGAATACGATCACGAACACATCAAGATAGGGCCTGAATATAGTATTCATGAGATCCATAAAAGCTGCTGGGGCATTTGTTAGCCCGAACGACATCACCAAGAACTCAAAGTGCACATATCTTGTCCGGAAGGCCGTCTTTGGAATATCCTTCTCCTTAACCCTCACCTGATGATACCCTGAACGTAAGTCAATCTTGGAGAAATACTTAGCACCTTGGAGTTGGTCAAACAAGTCGTCAATCCTTGGAAGTGGATACTTGTTCTTTATAGTAAACTTATTCAATTGTCGGTAGTCGATACACATCCGTAACGATCTGTCTTTCTTCAACACGAACAGGACTGGCGCACCCCAAGGTGAAGTGCTAGGCCTAATGAAGCCCTTATCCAGTAAGTCCTTAAACTGCGCCTTCAACTCTTGCAACTCTTCCGGGGCCATTCTGTATGGAGGGATAGAGATCGGTTGAGTGTGAGGCAACACATCAATGCTAAACTCAATCTCCCTCTCAGGAGGAAGGCCTGGGAGTTCATCTGCGAAAATATCTGGAAATCATTGACCACGGGGATTGATTGTAGAGTAGGCGGCTTCGTCTCCGCATCCCTAACGCGAACGAGATGATAAATGTAACCTTTTGAGATCATCTTCCTTGCCTTAAGATAGGAAATAAACCTACCTTTTGTCGTAGCAATGTTCCCCTTCCATTCAGTGATGGGTTCACCAGGAAATTGAAACCTAACCATCTTCGTACGACAGTCAACATTTGCATAGCATGAGGTCAACCAGTTCATCCCCATTATCACATTGAAATTAACCATTTCTAACTCAAATAAATTTGCTGAGGTTTGACGACTACAAATCATCACTGTGCAACCTCTATATACCCTTCTAGCAATCACAAAATCGCCTATCGGAGTAGATACCTCAAGGGGTTTACATATCAATTCAGGTTCAATGCCAAACTTATTAACCACAAAGGGTGTAACATATGATAATGTGGATCCCGGATAAATCAATGCATATACATCATAAGAAAACGCAGACAATATACCTGTAACAACATCTGGAGATGACTCGAGATCCTGTCGACCTACTAGAGAATAGGTTTGATATTGAGCACCACTCGAACTCTGCACTGCACCTCTACCTCTACCTCGACCTGTCGACTGCTGAAAACCCCGTGCTGGAGGTCGAATTAATGAGGAAGAACCAGACACAGATCCAGTCGGCTGAGCCATACCACCACCTCCTCTGTTAGGACAATCCCGTATCATATGGCCAGGCTGTCCGCAAGAATAAAATGCATCAGAACCTCGACGGCGCAGTCCAAAGTGGGCCTTACCGCACTGGTCACAATGTGATGTTAGGGGTCTCGTCTGATTAGTATCTCTGTGATATTGCGAGCATGATGCCCGCGAACTATGACCTGGACCTGAATAGGTAAATCGATCATATCGAGGCCTCTGGAATTGTGGAGGAGCACTAGCTACAGATGGCGCCGAACTCCTCAAAGACTGGGGCCTGACATTGCCTCTGAAGTCATCAAAATACCCTGCAAATCTCGCCCGCTTATGCTAGCCCCTATCCTGCTCCCTATCTGCCCTTTGCTGGCGCTTACGATCCTCTAGGGTCTGGGCATAAGCCTGAATACGGGAAATATCCATGCCCTCCACCAAAGAGGCTGTCGTGCACTCATTTATCAGATGTGGTCCCAACCCGTTTACGAATAGATGCACCCTATCACTCATCTCTACTACCATATGGGGAGCATACCTTGCTAAAGAATCAAACTGCATACTATACTCTCGCACACTCATATTACCTTGTCAAAGGTTCAAGAACATATCAGCTCTAGCTCGTCGTATATCAACTGGCAAGTAGTGACGAAGAAAGGCCTCAGAAAATTCCTTCCACACAGCTGGAGGAGCGTTCGGGCCCCTGGATCTCTCCCAACTATCATACCAGAGAACCGTTAAATCCCGTAGCCGATAAGAAGCCAACTCTACTGCCTCTGTATCACTAGTATGTATAACCCGCAGTGTACGATGAACCTGATCAATAAAAGTCTGCTGGTCCTCCTTCGGATCTGATCCGGTAAACACAGGAGGGTGTAAATTAATAAAATCACGAACTCTCGTACTAACTGGTTTATCAGCACCACCTGTATTCTGCCTCTGAGCCTGAGCAGCTATCACGCTAGTCAATAACTGCAAAGCGCTCCGCATATCCTGGTCTGTAGTGCCAGACGGAGGAACTGGAGGTGCTGGGTTCCTACTAATATCCTCTGGAGGAGACGGAGTAGATGAGGTATGAGACGACATCTCACTCTGAGCCTCACTTTGGCCCGCTCTGGCTTGGGGCACCTGACTGGTACCCTCTCCCGCAGCTGTATCAAGCCGTCTACTAATTGTTTGCTTCCTAGTCGAAGGCATCGCTTAAAGAAAACAAGGTGAATATTAAAGATGAACACTTACGACTCAACTCTACGCATGATCTAGATTCAGGAAGAAGGTAACAACCCTAGATGTCATGTAGCCTCCTGATTATAAATATGGCGCGCTACACATCCATAATCAAGACTCTACTAGACACGGCTCATAGACAATCCCTAGGACAGACTTGCTCTGATACCAAGTTTGTCACGACCCAAACTGGAGGGCCATGACTAGCACCCGGCCATACTTATCGAGCACCAACATACATTTTATCTAACCTTCTTTATTATCTTTTAGGGCTGTACGAGATCAATATAAATGGTAAGACAATGGGTCGTGGACAANCAAGTTTGTCACGACCCAAACTGGAGGGCCATGACTAGCACCCGGCCATACTTATCGAGCACCAACATACATTTTATCTAACCTTCTTTATTATCTTTTAGGGCTGACGAGATCAATATAAATGGTAGACATGGGTCGTGGACAACCAACAATAAAATATGATGGCATGAACATACATAACATGGGATGACTAGACAATCAAGAAACTATATATAAGGTACGAGCTACCACACTACCATGAAGAGAACTATACAACAAAAACCAGCCGAAAAGGCCTACCAAACTATACATGAGTCGACACCTGTCTATAAGCCTCTAAAGGAACATAAGTGTTGCAACATAGCCAGAATAGGGCCCCGACATACCCATAATGTCTGTAACAAAAATGCATACCAAGACCACGGCAAGTCCGAAGAAGGGATCTCGCTAATCACCACTGAACTGGACAGCCTACTATGGTGGGGGAGCTGCGCCTGCCTGTCTATCAGGAGCTGCAGCACGACATGCAGCGTCCACAAATAAAAGGACGTCAGTACGAATAAAGTACTGAATATGTAAGGCAGGGAACCATAAGTACGAACAGTAATGTAAGCAGGGATAGAGAATAAACAACCTGTAACATCTGGGTACCTCTGAGGGCTACTGACATGAAATGCGTGATACATATGTATATATACATAAACTTTTAAAACATACGCCTCTGCGGGCATCATCATCATCATATCGTACCCGGTCGTAATAGGCTCGGTAAAAACGTACCCGGCCATCATAAGGCTCGGTAGAATCGTACCCAGCCACGTGGAGCTCGGTAAAACCCAACTGATCAGTGGTTGCACAATAGGTGCCATACCCGGCCGTCTATAGCGCGGCTCGGTAGAGTAAAATAGATACATATATATATAATGCATGCTCGACTCATGGACTCACTTTCTAAACATTTCGGAGTGACATAAGGTCGGTATCCTGTGTACACGTTATTAGGACTAACTCTTCACCATGAACCTTATAAGAATCAGGAAGTACCAATAACATTGATAACATAAGAATAAGAGAAGCAACATCAACATCATTCGTTCCATAAGAGGGGAAACAATGTAAGTACTGCTAGCTTCTAAGAGTAGAGTATCTTTGGAAGCTCGCTCATTACATTATGTACAATCGGAGTCGTGCAAGTGCGGAAGCATAGCAATCAGCCATGTCGGGGACCAAATTCACCCCGACAACGGAAGGCATCAGGGACCCCGATATCGTGGAAGCCTACAAAGCGACAGTTGAGGACCTCGACCTTGTCATGTTGGACAGTACTGACAGTTCGAAAAAAGCCTACATCGGGTATAACCTCTCCGACCCAGGTAAGTACCATGAATTCTTAACTAACCATGCAGGTCTGTTCGCCTTCTCCCATTCTAACATGCCAGGGATATCAAAAGACATTGCCACTCACAAACTCAACATCGACCCACTCTATCCGCCCGTGCGGCAGGTAAGGAGAAAGTTTAACGCCGCAATCAATGAGGCAGTCAGCGAAGAAGTACATAAGCTACTAGCCAACGGGTCCATCAGAGAATCGAAGTACCCCCAGTGGGTCGCCAACGTGGTCATGGTCAAAAAGAAAAGCGGGAAATGGAGGATGTGCGTGGATTTCACTGACATGAACAAGGCATGCCCAAAAGACTCCTTCCCATTACCTCACATCGATCAGCTGATAGACGCAACAGCCGGACACGAGCTGCTAAGCTTTTTGGATGCCTATTCTGGTCACAACCAGATCCTGATAGCCGATGAGGACCAGGAGAAAACGACTTTTATCACCCACCAAGGGACTTACTGCTACAAGGTGATGCCCTTCGGGCTAAAAAACGCCGGCACAACATACCAAAAGCTGGTCACCAAGATGTTCAAGGAACAACTCGGCAAGACAATGGAGGTCTACATCGACGACATGCTAGTAAAGTCGGCTAAAAAGGAGGATCACATCGACCATTTAAAACAAGCCTTTGAGATACTAAGACGATACGGGATGAAGCTAAACCCAGAAAAATGTGCATTCGGCGTGTCTTCCGGAAAGTTCCTGGGTTTTCTCGTATCCCAGTGAGGTATCAAAGTCAATCCAGACCAGATCAAGGCCACAGAGACGATACTAGTAACCCTGAATACCAAGAAGCAGGTGCAGAAACTAACCGGGTGAATAGCCACTCTGTCAAGATTCATCTCGTGATCCTCGGACAGGTGCCACAAATTCTTTAATGTACTGAGGAAAGATCGAGGGTTGCAATGAGACGAAGAATGCGTCGAAGCATTAAGGAAACTGAAGGAATATCTATCTTCACCACCCTTGCTCGTCAAAGCAGATCCCAGCGAATGCCTGCTCGACTATCTAGCGGTGTCAGAAGTCGCCGTCAGAGCCGTCCTAGTTCGTGAAAGCAAAGGTACGCAATCCCTGATTTACTATATCAGCAAGACTCTGATAGATGCCGAAACAATGTATCCTCACCTCGAGAAGTTGGCTTTGGCATTAGTTGTAGCTTCACGAAAGCTTAGACCCTACTTTCAGTGCCACCCCATAAAGGTGATAAAAACCTTCCCCCTAAGGGGCATCCTACACAAACCTGAACTCTTAGGAAGGCTCGCCAAATGGGCCATAGAACTCAGCAAGCATGACATAACCTATCACCCGAGAACCGCTATCAAGTCGCAGGTACTTACTGACTTCATCGCCGACTTCAGCACGGGAATCTTGCCAGAGAAGGAACAAGAGGCCCTCCGTGCCTCTGCAAACACCGACCTCTGGATCCTCTACACCGATGGCACCGCAAACGCCTCAGGATCAAGACTGGGACTCGTCCTCGAAGTCCCCACGGGAGAAGTAATTCGCCAGTCCGTACGATGCCCTGAAATGACTAACAACGAAGCCGAGTATGAGGCTGTAATTGCAGGTATGAAGCTGGTCATCAAATATGGAGCCCGTCGGGTCATCCTCCATTGCGACTCCCAACTCGTGGTAAACCAGGTCACCGGAACCTACCAAATTAAGGAACAAAGGCTACAAAAATACTAGTCAGAAATCTGCAAGCTGATGACGGAGTTCGACGAATGTCGCTTCGAGCAGATTCCCTGGGGACAGAACACCGAGGCGGGCAGCCTAGCAAAACTAGCCGCAGCCACCAAAAATATCAACAAAGAAAACGTGGTCACTCTCCTCCATTCAGCCGTCGACCATGTCGAGGTACTCTCATTAAGCTTAACTTGGGACTGGCGCAACCAGTTTGTATCCTACCTGCAGGACGGGACACTCCCGCACGACAAAAACGAAGCCAAGAAACTTCGGGTACAAGCAACCCGCTACAGCCTCATAAACCACGAGCTCTACAAGAGAACGTTCGGGGGTCCCCTTGCTAAATGTCTCGGGCAACACCAAACGAGGAAAGTTTTGGAAGAAGTGCATGAAGGCCATTGCGGCGCCCATACGGGGAACCGCGCTCTTGTCTGGTGCCTCATACGCGCCGGTTACTACTGGCCCACAATGAAGAAAGAGGCAGCGGACTACGTTCGAAGCTGCGAACAATGCCAGAAGTTCGCCCCTCTGATACACCAGGCAGGAGAACTCCTCCACTCAGTCACTTCGCCATGGCCGTTCATAAAATGGGGGATGGACATAATCGGCCCCCTACCAGCTGGACGAGGAAAGGTACGCTTTCTGTTAGTTTTAACTGACTATTTTTCTAAATAGATCGAAGCAGGTGCGTACGTGCAAATACGCGAGCAAGAGGTAATCGCATTCATATGGAAAAATATCATATGTCGTTTCGGCATCCCCAAAGAGGTCAGCTACGACAACGGACCCCAATTCATCGGCAAAAAGACTACCGAATTCTTCGAGAAGTGGCACATCAAGCGGATACTCTCCACCCCGTATCATCCCGCTGCTAACGGTCAAGCCGAATCTTCAAACAAAACAATACTGAACATATTAAAGAAGAAGCTCGAAGAAGCCAAAGGGTTGTGGCCTGGGTTATTACCCGAGGTATTATGGGCATACCGGACTACGCCCAAATCCAGCACGGGGGAGACACCTTATTCATTGGTCTATGAAACTGATGACGTCATACCCGTCGAGATCGGAGAACCCAGTCTGAGATACTCACACACCAGTGGAGCAGACAACGACATCAGCAGGTTACAAGACCTAGACGAGGTCGAAGAACGAAGAGACATGGCCCACATAAGAATGGCCGCCCAAAAACAACAAGCGAAAAGATATTAAAACAAGAAAGCCAGGGTGAGACCGCTTAAAGTCGGCGACTATGTTCTCAAAGCCAAAACACTGGCATCAAAAGATCCAAATG